>NC_036857.1:33637003-33766479 GCF_002910315.2 Salvelinus sp. IW2-2015
GGTCGCCTTCCCCTGCTCAGACGTTGCATGCATCAACCAATGATTGCGTGCCACGTCACCGACTGTGTCATTGACTGACAGATTGCGGTTATCTGAAATTTAAAATATCTTATCCAGGCGTTGTAAGATRTGGCAGGRGTCAGCAACCCCTGGGCAGAGGAACATGACCAAAATGTTATCGCAATCTGTCAGTTGATGACACAGTTGATGACATGGCACGCAACCCATTGGTTGAGGCATGTCCTTTCTGCAGCTTCTATCTTAGTCCAAAACATGTATGTGTATGCACAGCAGTGTTCTATACAGTGGTTCCCAAACTTTTTATAGTCCTGTACACCTTCAAACATTCAACCTCCAGCTGCGTACCCCCTCTAGCACCAGGGTCAGCGCACTCTCAAATGTTGTTTTTTGCAATCATTGTAAGCCTGCCACACTATACATMTATTAAACATAAGAATGAGTGTGAGTTTTTGTCACATCCCGGCTCATGGGAAGTGACAGAGCTCTTATAGGACCAGGGCACAAATAATAATATAATAATCAAAAATGTTGCTCTTTATTTAGCTATTTTACATATAAAACTTTATTTGTTCATCGAAAAATGTGAATAACTCACCACAAGTTAATGAGAAGGGTGTGCTTGAAAGGATYAACATAACTCTYCAATGTTGGGTTGTATTGGAGAGAGTCTCAGTCTTACATCCTTTTCCACACACAGTCTGTGCCTGTATTTAGTTTTCATGCTAGTGAGGGCCGAGAATCTACTCTCACATAGGTACGTGGTTGCAAAGGGCATCAGTGTCTTAACAGCACAATTTGCCAAGGCAGGATACTCTGAGCTCAGCCCAATCCAGAAATCTGACAGTGMCTTCTGATTAAATATCACAGAACCGCTTGTTGCAATTTCGATGAGGCTCTCTTGTTCAGTGGACTGGAGGCAGGGCATGAAAGGGATAAGGAATCCAGTTGTTTGTGTCATCCGTTTCAGTTAAGTACCTGCGTATTTGCGCACCCAACTCACTCAGGTGCTTTGCAATATCACATTTGACATTGTCCATAAGCTAGAGTTAATTTGCACACAAAAAATCATACAATGATGGAAAGACCTGTGTGTTGTCCTTGTTAATGCAGACAGAGAAGAGCTCCAGCTTCTTAATCATAGGTCATAGCCTCAAATTTGTCCCGCACAGAGAGTCCCTGTAATCCTAGATTCAGATCATTCAGGCGAGAAAAAACATCACCCAGATAGGCCAGTCATGTGAGAAACTCATCATCATGCAAGCGGTCAGACAAGTGAAAATTATGGTCAGTAAAGAAAACTTTAAGCTTGTCTCACAATTCAAAAATAATTGTAAATACTTTGCCCCTTGATAACCAGCGCACTTCTGTATGTTGTAAAAGCATTACATGGTTGCTGCCCATATCATTGCATAGTGCAGAAAATACACCAGAGTTCAGGGGCCTTGCTTTAACAAAGTTAACCATTTTCACTGTAGTGTCCAAAACATCTTTCAAGCTGTCAGGCATTCTCTTGGCAGCAAGTCGGACGGATGCTGCAGTGCACTGACGTGTCATTGGGAGCAAGCATTACCACTCCACTATGTCTCCCTGTCATGGCTTTTGCGCCATCAGTACAGATACCAACATGAGCAACAGCTACGTTTAGCTACTTACGGACTGTTAGTGGAATTTCCGTGAGAGAGTAATGGTTCATATGATTGGATGTTAATTATTTGACTAGGCTACCTGTATTTYTGTTGTTATTTCGTACTGGAGCCGCCTTATTGGGGAGATGCACGTTTGGTAGCTATGTCACAAAATTGGAAGTCGGACTATCGCGTTTTAGCATCTGTGGACTATTGCCGCGTTCAAAACAACTGGGAAATCTGAAATCTCCCGACTTCCGAGTACAGTGCYTKCAAGACAACTGGGAACTCATAGAAACGAGCTCCAACTGGGAAATATCTTTAGAACGGTCAACCATCTTGAATTTCAAAGTCGGAAATTCTGCATCTTTCTAGAGCTCAAAATTTCCGACCTGAAGATCACTTATGTCATGATTTAATCCCGTTTTTTCCCCCGAAACCCATTTGTGTTGAACGTGCCCTTTAATTTATGCTTGAGCCCTGCCCCGCCAGAGATGACTGTTGCTAAGGACGCATTTCCCAAGCAAGATGGCTGCTGTCAAAAAACAAATAAGAAACTCTCGCTACTATTCCGGAGAAGTAACAAATCTTACCCGGAACGGTAAGTTTAGACAGTATACGCTCAGAAGAACACTTATGATTTTCTTCATGATTTAAGTAATGACAACCCGTCAAATATTTGCTATAAAAAGCGTATTATCAGCAGGTGCGTGAATCTGTCTGTTTATCTATCCCCACCACCATGCAGGGTTTGGCGTGTATGTGTATCCAAACAGCTTTTTTCGCTATGAGGGAGAGTGGAGTAAGGGCGAAAAACATGGTGTGTATGCCCTATGCCTTTGGTAGTAACTAACTACGTTCTTTTGGTAATAGCAGAAGGTTACACTTGGCTATGTTGCTGACAATATGATTGCTGATGAAATGAGAAACAACAATAAATGAAAAACATAGCTGAACCTTATGTCGCATAGTGTGACTTTGCTACCATGTTTGCTTGTTATATTATAATGATATGCAAACTATATGTTTAGCCTATGCTATCTAGCTAATCACCGTTTGACATAGCTAATCAAACACAATTATATAATGTTGTATAAGGGAGGGAAAGGCTTAGCTTTGATGCAAACAAGATCGTTTTTACAGAGTTTTTACATTGTGCTGAAGGTAAACTCTATTGGTTGCARTGAAGCTAGGCTAGGCTATGCACTTGAATGAAACTCCTACTTTTTTATCCAGGGCATGGAAAACTCTTGATGAAAGATGGAAGCTACTACGAGGGGGAGTTTGCTCATGGGGAAATAGAGGGGAATGGGTCAAGGTTCTGGGCAAAAACAGGTACATGCACTCACCTAGCTTCAATGGAACCAAGAGAGTTTTCACATTGTGCTGGACTCTCTTGGTTGCATCGAAGCTAGCACTCACCTAGGTTAGTCAGTCRCAGAGCCATATGTACACTACATGGCCAAAAGTATATGGACACCCCTTCAAATTTGTGGATTTGGCTATTTCATCCACACCCGTTGCTGACCGGTGTATAAAATTGACCACACAGCCATGCAGTCTCCATAGACAAACATTGGCAGTAGAAGAGCTCAGTGACTTTCAACGTGGCACTGCCATTGGATGCCACCTTTCCAACAAGTCAGTTCGTCAAATTTCTTCCCTGCTAGTGTAACAGTATAACTTTATGGCCGTCCCCTCGCGCGCACCAGGGACCCTCTGCACACATCAACAACAGTCACCCACGAAGCATCGTTACCCATCGCTCCACAAAAGCCGCGGCCCTTGCAGAGCAAGGGGAACCACTACTTCAAGGTTTCAGAGCAAGTGACGTCACCGACTGAAAGGCTGCTAGCGCGCACCACCGCTACCTAGCTAGCCATTTCACATCGGTTACACTAGATCTGCCCTGGTCAACTGTAAGTGCTGTCTCTTATACACATCTAGATGTGTATAAGAGACAGGTATAACAGTCACCCACGAAGCATCGTTACCCATCGCTCCACAAAAGCTGCGGCCCTTGCAGAGCAAGGGGAACCACTACTTCAAGGTTTCAGAGCAAGTGACGTCACCGACTGAAAGGCTGCTAGCGCGCACCACCGCTACCTAGCTAGCCATTTCACATCGGTTACACTAGATCTGCCCTGGTCAACTGTAAGTGCTTTTATTGTGAAATGGAAACATCTAGGAGCAACAACGTCTCAGCCGCGAAGTGGTAGGACACACAAGCTCACAGAACGGGACCGCCGAGTGCTGAAGCCTWTAAAAATCGTCTGTCCTCGGTTGCAACACTCACTGCCGATTTCAAAACTGCAGCCGCACACAAGCCTAAAATCACCATGCGCAAAGCTCGCTGCCATTGGACTCAGTGGAAACATGTTCTCTGGAGTGATGAATCACGCTTCACCATCTGGTAGTCCAACTGACATATCTGGGTTTGGCGGATGCCAGGAGAACTCTACCTGCCCGAATGC
This sequence comes from Salvelinus sp. IW2-2015, assembly GCF_002910315.2. NCBI lineage: Eukaryota > Metazoa > Chordata > Actinopteri > Salmoniformes > Salmonidae > Salvelinus > Salvelinus sp. IW2-2015. Next base: position 33,641,124 of record NC_036857.1, read on the forward strand.
ATAGTGCCAACTGTAAAGTTTGGTGGAGGAGCAATAATGGTCTGGGGTTGTTTTTCATGGTTCGGGCTAGGCTCCTTAGTTCCAGTGAAGGGAAATCTTAARGCTACAGCATACAATGACATTCTAGACCATTCTGTTCTTCCAACTTTGTGGCAACAGTTTGGGGAAGGCCCTTCCCTGTTTCAGCATGACAATGCCCCCGTGCACGAAGCGAGATCCATACAGAAATGGTTTGTCGAGATCGTTGTGGAAGAACTTGACTGGCCTGCACAGAGCTCTGACCTCAACCCCATCAAACACCTTTGGACGTCCAACATCAGTGCCCGATCTCATTAATGCTCTTGTGGCTGAATGGAAGCAAGTCCCTAGTGAAAAGCCTTCCCAGAAGAGTGGAGGCTGTTATAGCAGCAAAGGGGAACCAACTTCATATTAATGCCCATGATTTTGGAATAAGATGTTCGACAAGCAGGTGTCCACATACTTTTATCCATTAGTGTGTGTACCACACACACACTCTGGTCAGTCCACTTCCTAAATTTGATAAGAATTCAGTTACTTGAAGAACAGTGCAGATGCAACATTTGGTAACAGAATGACAGCACCAACAGCACTGTACCATTTCAGATGTAGCCAGGACTTCTGTCTGACCTTGATATGTGAAGTCAAACGTCAAGATTGTGTCATTCAATTATATTTCGCATARTCCTATCATCCAGGCAATGGGTTTCTGTTGGATAAGGATGGACAAACATACGAGGGATCATTTCATCAAAACAAGCGGCATGGTGAAGGACAAATGCATTACAGGTACAACGTTGTCCCTCTCTTGATTACGTTGCAAAGGACCAGAGTTCTGAGTTAGATATTACTGTCTCAAGAATGTATTGCAAGTACTAAATGTTGTTCATACCAGTCAAGATTATTCATTAGATTACGCATTTTTCATCACACTGGAAATTCGAACCCTATAGGCTGGACAAAGTTGTTTCAAACTGAAAACATACCCAGATTAAGTTTAAACATGTTCATGGACAGAAGTATGCCAAACCCAATGAGCCATCCTGTTGGAAACCAATGTCCGGTTGTTGTTCAGATGACCTCGAGATGAACTTTGCTTAATTTGACAGGAATGGGGATCAATATGAAGGAGGTTGGCTTCTGGACCAACAACAAGGCCACGGAGTGATGCACTTTGGGGATGGATCAGTGTACGAGGTGGGTGTCCATTTTGATTTCAATTTCTTCACAATGCATGTATGTTCAGTCAAATCAAATGACCGATACATGTGTGGTTTATTTTTCTTTCTTTCTTCGATGTGATATAATGTCCAGATGACACAGTTTTTATTGGGGTGTACTATTCGCGTCCTCAAACTTTTATTCCCAAAAACAAGATTTGATTTGTCSTCAAGCTGGCCACAAATAAACATGTTGCTGTTTTGAGCGCCTCATAATTAGAACATATATTTAGCTGCTGTTCATCCAAATTGCCACTGCGGGTCACCATTGRATTTCTACTGAGGATCAGATAGTATGTCAAGCATGCCGTAATTTGCACTACATCCTAGGACAGGAGTGCCAAACAAATTTTGCCCCCGGGGGCTGCATTCGGTCTTCAACGAGGTCCGGAGGGCCACACTGAAAATGTGTTATATTTCCTAGCTGTGAAAATGTGCAAATGTGCAGTCCTTTTGGAAGATGTCGATGCTCCTTGACTGTCTAGCTTTCATTTCAGTGATTATTAGCGAGCTGAACACAGTCAAGAAAATGTATGATTGTAAGTCCAGTATCATTTCTACAGTTTAAAATGACTAAAACCAAATCTAAAGTACATCAGCGTTACAAAACACTTCAATACACACACAGCTGCAATACGCTGACTGCACAAATGGCAGGACTTCCGTTTTAAAAATTTTGCCAAATAAAATACACATTTCACTACGTTCAGACCACATAATAGGGCAACAGTATGTGATTATACTAATCACGATATTTCACATTGTTCATCTGCWTAATTTAAATCTAACATTCATTTGCAAGAGACAAAGCCCACTTGATCAGTAGTTATTGCTCTAGTATCCTTAGCTCATTCATAGACACTAACTACTGTACCTCCAGCATCTATTCATTTAAGGATTCATTAAGGTATCTGCTGGCCAGGGGASTTTAAGAGCCCCGATGCTTGGTCTGAACGTTAACACGCACTTAAATTACAGCACAACTTCATAGGGTTAGGGTTCCTACACGGCCATGTCTCCATGTTCCCGTGCTTCTTTACTGAAGTCAGACAGAAGACAGAGGCGACCAACTGTGCTAATTAGCTATCTAGCGTGCTTGAACACCTGTGTGTAAGCCTAACTGGGAAGTGTAATGGAAGTGTAGTTAATCACTGGAGGCACACACAGCCGTATTGATCTGTGCAAACCTGCTACAGTAAGTGTATATTTTTTATTTGAAAGATTATTTCTCGCTGATAGGAAAGATCTATCTATAAAGGTAAAATGTTTCGSAAACCATATCGCAAGCTATGATTATTGACATTTCTAAATGTTAAAACAGAGCGTTGGGAATGTAGTTCACACCGGTAAGCAGTGTCTGAGAACCCTTGGGATAAGGCAGAATTCCTTGTTAATGCCTTGGGTTCTCGAGAGCAATTTTATCCTATAGTGCCACTGGTGCCAATGACATCTCTAGTGCCACCAACTGGTCTGGTCCAGCCATCTAAGGTTGCAGTGACTTTATATRCACACAGCTTCTAAGGACAAATACTGTACATAAGATTTACATATCAAATGTCATTGCTCCATGTCCATCGGTTCAGTTCCAGTAGCCGGTTGTTGTTGCCCATGGTGGAATCATCTAGCCCGCTGACTCCTGAAGCCCCCATGAACTCCAGAGTCTAGAAGCCGTCTAGCTAATGCGTAAGCTGGCTAGCATTGCAAATGAGCATTTCACTAGTTAGCTGAGCTGTTTAAAAGAAAATGGTTGAGATGACTRAAACACTGTAGCTAGTTAGCGTGCCTTCCTTGGCGACAATGTTATTGGGGCGCAGGCATGTTAGATCTTTTCATTTTAAGTTAACTGTCATTTAAGTTGGTTTGTTGCTACTGGTTTCAGATCTGAGGCGAGAGAAACGGTCTGCCATGTTTTGGTAAGGGCTCAGAGTGACGTCACGTACCCAAGAAGCCTCAACCTGACGGATATTAATGACTTTGCCTCCGGGTATCCTACAAAACAACATTTTGCGACCGGATATGCGATAACCCATCATCTCCGGGYAAAAAAATATTGTATACAGAGTGACACACTTTCACAAGAATTTACTTCTGGGCAACTGAGATTACCCCAAAATACATGTCTTGCACCAGAAGCAAAGTATTTTTTGCCTATTTTAGCATATTAGCCTATATGCTAATATGCATCTACTGCAGCGTTTCCCCAACTCGGTCCTCGGGACCCCAAGGGGTGCATGTTTTAGTTTTTGCCCTAACACTACACAGCTGATTAAAATGATCAAACTTGATTAGTTGATTATTTGAATCAGCTGTGTAGTGCTAGGGCAAAAACCTAAATGTGCACACCTTGGTGTCCCGAGGACCGAGTTGGGGAAACCTTGATCTACAGGTATAGTGTGGCCATCTTTGAATGCATCAACTTTATTTTCTCAAACTCTTTAGGGACTATTGTGATGAGTCCAAAGACCAAATTTGAAGTGAATCTGACTTTCAGTTCTTGAGGGGGAAAAAGTATGATTATTTTAAGCATTAGCGTTAGTTTATTTCACCTTTATTTACCAGGTAGGCAAGTTGAGAACAAGTTCTCATTTAGAATTGCGACCTGGCCAAGATAAAGCAAAGCAGTTCGACACATACAACAACACAGAGTTACACATGGAGTTAAACAAACATACAGTAGAAAAATAAGTCTATATATAATGTGAGCAAATGAGGTGAGATAAGGGAGGTAAAGGCAAAAAAAAAATAGAAAAAAAAGGCCATGGTGGCGAAGTAAATAAAATATAGCAAGTAAAACACTGGAATGGTGTATTTGCAGTGGAAGAATGTGCAAAGTAGAGAGAAATAATGGGGTGCAAAGGAGCAAAATAAATAAATAAATACAGTAGAGGGAGAGGTAGTTTGTTTGTTGTCGTTTGTATGTGTATATTTTGTATTTATCAAATAAAATCGTATAAAAAAACCATATGTACCATGGGTYTACATACCGAATTTGGACTTATGGCCCATGACAATACGTTTTTCAAAGTTTTCAAAAATGGCCAAATCGACGACAATCGAACCTGACGGACCTTATGGGTCCTTACGGGAAATMTGTTCAGCATGAGGAAAGACGCCTACATACAAAGTTTTGAGTCTCTTGGTCAAATGGGACAGCAGGTATGAGGGTTTAAAGGTAGACTTGGCGATATGAAGTAGATTCAGAAAGTAAATAGCGTAGTGACTCAATTTCCAGAACAACAACTAGCGTTGAAGCGCAAGGCCAACTGTGGAGATGGGAGAACCTTCCAGGAGGACAACCGTCTCTACAGAACTCCACTAATCAGGCCTCTATGGTAGAGTGGCCAGATGGAAGGCACATGACAGTAAAAGGCACATGACAGCCCACTTGGAGTTTGCTGAAAGGCCCCTAAAGGACTCTGACCATAAGAAACAAGATTCTCTGGTCTAATAAAACCAAGATTGTACTCTTTGGCCTATATGCCAAGAGTTACATCTGGAGGAAACCTGGCACCATCCCTACGGTGAAGCATGATGGTGGCAGCATCATGCTGTGGGGATGTTTTTCAGCGGCAGGGACTGGGAGTCAGGATAGAGGGAAAGATGAACGGAGCAAAGTACAGAGAAATCCTTTATGAAAACCTGCTCCAGAGCGCTCAGGACCTCAGACTGGGGTGAAGGTTCACCTTCGAACAGGACTATGACCCTAAGCACACAGCCAAGGCAATGCAGGAGTGGCTTCGGGACAAGTCTCTGAATGTCCTTGAGTGGCCCAGCCAGAGCCCAGACTTGAASCCGATCGAACATCTCTGGAGAGTCTTGAAAATAGCTGTGRAGCAACYCTCCCCATCCAACCTGACAGAGCTTGAGAGGATCTGCAGAGAAGAATGGGAGAAACTCCCCAAATACAGGTCTGCCAAGCTTGTAGCGTCTTACCCAAGAAGACTTGAGGCTGTAATCGCTGCCAAAGGTGCCAAAAATGTGAAAAACCTGTTTTTGCTTCGTCATTATGGGGTATTGTGTGTAGATTGATCAGGGGACAAAAAACAATTTAAACTAATTTAGAATAAGGCTGTAAGGTAGCAAAATGGGGGAAAAAGTCAAGGGGTCTGAATACTTTCAGAAAGCACTGTATATACTTTTTATTGAAACAAATTGAAAAGTTTGTTTAAAATGTGTACATTGAAAATAGCCCTGTACCCTACAGTAACMACCTACTTTCACAGTAAACACAACTACAGTTGTTTGGATATTTACCCCCACCTAACCCTCGATCCAGTGTTTCTATTAAAATCTAAAGGAAACATATCTCTCCTCTGTGACCTGAACTTGAACTTTGTAATGAGTTGCAGGACTCATTGATTTAGAACTGGCAGCAGGCTGTGGCTATGGGGAGCCAGGGGGGTAGAGACCCAGGAAAGACAAGTATTGACTATTCACCACACAGCTTCTTGACAGCTGCACTAAGCTTCCAACCAGAGAGAGAGATGAAGAGAGAGAGACTGCCTAAGCAGATGAAGCCATAATCCCAGTCGATTTCACCTAGGACATTAAAAGTCGGATTATTGATGATTATGAATGTGGAAATATTATCTGCTTTGAAATGATCTAGCCTTCTGTCAACTGAAAGCATAGGGGTGAAGATAATTTTTCATTTGGAAAGATAACGAACAACGTAGTTCACCAACATGAACTCATTGATATATGTGACGGTTGTCCAAAAGACGCAAACGTTAAAATTGCAAGGTTGCAGTCAAACCTCCAGTTCTTCCCCTTGGTACTGTAGGTCATCAGAATTCCCACTGAACATGGTCCAGCAGCAATTAAAGCTTTATTTCTTTACTGTACTGTATCCTGTTGAACAACTTTCTATCTACACCACCTCTCAAGGCCTCAAGACATTCAAAGGTTATGATTGATGTAAATCGTGACTATTTTCTTTAGGTTTATTAAAGGAAACGGTGCATACTGTAGAATACCCATGGTAGTCTCTGTTTCGCTCTCTCTCTCTCTCACTGAGCAGTGGCCTAGTTTTTCTCTGCGCATTTTTGCCTGTGCCATAGCCTTAGGCCTGTCGATGCGATCAGAATTAGAAATTCTAATGGACGTGTCACCACTTTGAAGTAGTGTTCGAGAGCTTTGAGTCTGGAGCTCCCTTGGATCTGCCAGGCAAAGTCTGTGCATTGATCCCCCTGAATATGTTTGACTTTGACAGTCTCTTTCTTTGTCTCCCTTTCCCCTCTCTCTCGCTCTCTCGCTCTTTTACTTTCTTTCTTTCTCTCTCACTCACTCTCCCCCCTCTGTCTCTCTCTCTCTCTCACACACACACACATGCATACATGCATGCATGCATGCACACACACACTCCTCCCCTCTTATCTCAGAGGTATGGCTTTCAGCGTCTCCTGATGTACATGTCTTCTTTGTTTCTTAACAAGTTGTACACTAAGAATAGTACAGTAGTATAAATATGATGCCTCAAACCTAAAATACAATCTCCTTAAAAGGGCCAATGGCGTAATAACCTCTTCAACGGCCAGGGGACCATGATCCACTGTTCTGGGATTATCTATGAGGGGGTGTGGACCAACGGCAGACCGCTAGGTAAGTAGGACCGCAATATACTGTACCTACGAACATATGCACGCAACTTCACACACACAGCCTGAGTGTCAGGCGGTTTGCCAAGTCCCAAATCAACCCCTAGACTCTACCCCTAAAGGCCCATCTAATAGATCTGTAAGGATAAAATGTGCGTAAGCTTATTGGCCTTTTAACAAGACTAGACTAATGGCTCTGGCCCAGTCCAAGAAGACAGTGGGTTGCATCCCAGATTATACCCTATTCCCTATTTAGTGCACTACTTTTGACAATAACACTATGGGCCCTGGTCAAAAGTAGTGCACTGAAAAGGGCATTTGGGATGCAAATTTAACCTTTTACTGCAGTGGGCTAAATCAGGGTCACACAGTATTTCTTGGTTGTCTTAAACAAATCTACTTTGAATCAAAAGTATACACCTCACACACATGGTTATGGGCTTAAAAAAAAGAAGACATCTGTACCATATCAGATATAGAGTGTATTCAATTTTGAGTTTGCATCCCAATATTACACTGAATATACACTGAACAAAAATATAAACGCAACAATTTCAAAGGCTTACAGTTCATAKAAGGAAATCAGTCAATTGAAATAAATTCATTAGGCCCTTATCTATGGATTTCATATGACTGGGAATACAGATATGCATCTGTTGGTCACAGATATCTTTTTTTTTTTAAAGGTAGGGGTGTGGATCAGAAAACCAGTCAGTATCTYGTGTGACCACCATTTGCCTCATGCAGCGCAACACATCTCTTTCGCATAGAGTTGATCAGGCTGTTGATTGTGGAATGTTGTCCCACTCCTCTTCAATGGCTGTGCAAAGTTGCTGAAAATTGGCGTAACCTTGAACACGCTGTCGTACACGTTGATCCAGAGCATCCCAAACATGCTCAATGGGTGTCCTGTCTGAGTATGCAGGCCATGGAAGAACTGGGACATTTTCAGCTTCCAGGAATTGTGTACAGATCCTTGCGACATGAGGCCGTGCATTATCATGCTGAAACATGAGGTGATGGTGGCGGATGAATGGCACGACAATGGGCCTCAGGACCTCGTCACGGTATCGCTGCATTCAAATTGCCATTGATTAAATGCTATTGTGTTCGTTGTCCATAGCCTATGCCTGCCCATACTATAACCCTGACACCACCATAGGGCAGGCACTCTGTTCACAACGTTRTCATCAGCAAACCYCTCGCCTACACGGCACCATACATGCTGTCTGCCATCTGCCCGGTASYGTTGAAACCGGGATTCATCCATGAAGAGCACACTTCTCCAGCGTACCAGTGATCGTCGAAGGTGAGCACTTCCCCATTGAAGTCGGWTARGACACCGAACTGCAGTCAGGTCAAGACCRTGGTGAGGACGACGAGCATGCAGATGAGCTTCCCTGAGACGGTTTCTAGCAGTTTGTGCAGAAATTCTTRGGTTGTGCAAACCCACAGTTATATCAACTGTCCGGGTGGCTGGTGTCAGATGGTCCCGCAGGTGAAGAAGCTGGATGCGGAGGTCCTGGGCTGGGTTACATGTGCWTCTGTGGTTYTGAGGCCAGTTGGACGTAATGTTAAATTCTCTAAAACGACATTGGAGCGGCTTAGGGTGGAGAAATGAAAATTACAATCTCTAGAAACAGCTCTGGTGGACATTCCTGCAGTCWGCATGCCAATTGCACAATCCATCAAAGCTTGAGACATCTTGYRWTTGTGTTGTGACAAAACTGCACATTTTAGTGGCCTTTTATTGTCCCCAGCACAAGGTTTAATCAGCTTCTTGATATACCAAACCTGTCATGTGGATGGATTATCTTGGGAAAGGAGAAATGCTCACGAACAGTAATGTAAACAAATGTGTGCACAACATTTGAGAGGAATAAGCTTTTTCTGGAAGCTTTTATTTCAGCTCATTTATTTCATTTATTTATTTTGAAACACTTTACATGTTGCATTTATGTTTTTGTTCACTGTACATCACAAAAGATTGAAATATAACAAAACCGTTTGAAATAGAAACACCAGATTTTCYGCTGTTGTTTTTAGTGCGGGCTCTGGTGAAAAGTAGTGCACTATATAGGYAATAGGGTGCCATTTGCGATAGCCAGCGGCAAAGCAGGAACAGTATGTTACCTACCTAYGCTAACCTATCCCGTACATGACAGACACGAGCCTGTCTAACATACACTGCACCTTGTATAGTAGACTGAGTAGGTCATTGATTTAGCTGTTTTTTGGCCTTGAATTATGATCAGTCTATGCCTTTTGTCATCCAGAAAAATCGAAGGAGCGTCCATGATGTGCGTCTCCTGATTGGTTTTTCGATGACAACTATAACTATACCATTGTTACATCTCGACGCTCTGCATCCTTCATATTCGTACTTAMAATTCGTACAATAAATAAAGCGTCCTCCTAATGGTTACTCTGTCCTCAGCCATTTCACAAACCACCATATTACACACCACTCAGACTGTGGAGTGGATCACATTGTCGTTGTCACAGGTCAAACCTGAGGCTTATTTAGGACGGCGGAACGTTACAGAAAGTTTAGCTATAAATACATAATGTAGAAAATACTTTTGCCTTCGTCACTATGAGCGACATCGAAGCGACCCTCCGGAAACACACCCCAAGAATGTATACAGTAATACGTCTAGTTAGGCTCAGCCCTTTTGTCTTTTTTCTCTGGCTGGCAGGCTGAATTTCTGGCTAACTAACTGGCTGAGTGGTTAACTGGCTGGCTGGCTGGCTGGATGACTGACTGGCTGGATGACTCATCGTTGAGGTGGGGAAATATTAAGCGGGACAGGCCGGCCGCTGTCCGGGACCCTAGTAGCGTATAAATCACACGGGGAAGGGACAAGGGAGGGAGGGATTCGTATTGCATTATTGATTGTCCTTCGGGAGGGATGAGTGTGCCTACTAGCAGCGGGGGAGGGGGGGGCTGTTTTAAGACATTCCATAGTCCTGCCTGCTGCAGACATCCACAGGTTGATCCCCCTCTGGTCGGTGTTGGGCTAGTTGCAAGACCGTGGACAGGGGTTGGACTGGGACTAGGAGAGGGGGGTGGTGTATGAGGAGGATGGGGGTTGAGGCTTAGGGGGGAGCAGAGCATGCGAGATGAAGTTGCGCGGTAGGAAAACCCACTCATCGTTTATGGAGCGGTCTTTGCACACCGCTACGGGCTCAACGGCCTTTCTCCTGCTCTGCCAAAAAATCTATCATCACTCACAGGGAAAAAAACTGCCACTCCAAATAAAAAATAAAAAAGATAGTCACAAAAGTGTTTGTTAAATGATGTACCATTTGGTTTTGAAGTAGACTATCGTAAGAAGCTMAACTGGATCTTGTTTCATTTATTTACCCAAGAGAGCATTGCTACAGTGGCAAGAAAAGGTATGTAAACCCTTTGGAATTACTTGGATTTCTGCATAAATTGGACATCAAAATGTATCTGATCTTCATCTAAGCCACAACAATAGACAAACATATTGTGCTTAAACATTTCAACAACTACTTGCTTTTTCTCTAATCTATTAATGATCAGCTACTTCAGTTGTCACTGTGGCTCTGTTGTGTTTATAGACAACTTTAGCACTGTTACAAACTTAGACTCCTCTTCTTTTATACATTTCTGGAGCTGCGGAATGCACTCATTCATTGTCTTGCTATCAATTACATAGGCTGTTTGACCTATTTCTTGGTCGATTCATATCAACATCTCTGCGCATTAGTGGTGTGGTAGGCTAAATAAATACATCAGAATAGGCATAATTAAAAGAACAATGATGAAGGAAATGAAAAATGCTGGGCCAAGCATGACCAAAGCTGGTGGCTGAGCGAAATTGGAGCGAGAGAGAAGGCCAAAGCTCCAATTTRTGGAAAATCCAGCCAAACTACTCACGCTCCGCTCCTCTCCGCCCACGTCCTCTGGGGCTGAGAGGAAATGGCATTCCTCCTCTGGGAAGCAGGCAGGTAGGGATCTGGTACTTAAGCATTGTAAAAAAGGCTGTCCCTCTTGTTTGTTCATGTATGCCTTTTGTATTGCCATATTATCATTAGCCGACTGCATTGCTACCTGTGTCCGCGTGAGTGTGTGTGTGGTGGTGACCAAGTTACAGTAAGGGGCCTCAACATCACGTTCTAACTGGACAGCACTATAGTGGGCAGATTTTAGTGAATCAGTTCAAGTGTACTAGCGGGTGAGGGCATTCACAGCTGACCGCTAAGACGAGCTCCAGCTAGCCATTTTTCATGGTCCTTCGAGCCTGATTTAGCATCCAACTGTGTTTTTCATGGTCCTTCGAGCCTGATTTAGCATCCAACTGTGTTTTTCATGGTCCTTCGAGCCTGATTTAGCATCCAACTGTGTTTTTCATGGTCCTTCATATAGCCTGATTCTGACCTGCTATAATTTTGATGTTGAGGTACCTCGAAGAGGACTTTGTGCGTCTCACCACGAGACACCTGTCACCACCCACCTCAGCCCACACTGCCACAAGATGCCGTCACGCACCAGATGAACTGCGAGGCCTCTTTCACCCCTGCGAGGCCTCTCACCTCTCTTTCATCCAAGATACTACAAGCCCTGCATCAGGCCTCCTCAGTGATCATTGAGTGGAGTGATCACACCCTCTCCAGTTGGGAGATGCAGAGAGACTATGAGGAGCTGCTCTATGAGAGGGAAGAGATCAGGCGCGCATTGTCTAGGACCTCCCAGTCAGAGTCACCACCCCGGGAGCACCGCCACTAATCTCCTGACTACCACCGCTCTAGCCCCCCCCCCCTGCTTAGAACCATCGTCAACGCCACGGGAGCACCATCACCGCCTCTACTCCCTGAGTCGGCTAGGCTACTCCCCTGAGAAACACTACACCGGGGCCCCCGTTCAACATCTCCACGGTACTGTTGGGACTTCCACTATATCCCAAGGTAGCCTAGCTACTCACCAGATTGACGGCACTCCAGGCCCTCCCGGTTGGAGCATACTCCATATCTACCAAAACATCGGGAGCCGCTGCCACCCCGGGCATGAGCCACCAGAGAGCCGGGTCCGCTTCTGCTCTCCAGAGCGGCCCAGCTCCCCATCAGATGACAACACAGTCCACCACATTAAGATCTGCACCCCACTCAGCTAGAGCCTTACTAGCCATATTTAAGGATGCCCCAGCTCCAATCGTGGAGCCACACGCAGTTGCTGCCATGGGGTCCATTCAAGTTGCCATTTGCGGAGTCATCCTCTCCTCCCAGGGGGGATCCCCTGCTAGTTGAGGCAGTCGCTCGGGTGCCCAAGGTTCGACTGTCTGCTGTCCTGGAACGTTCAACCACGAAGCCAGTGGTGGATTATTCACCTGCTCCTAGGATGGAGCCACAGCCTGCATCTACTACAGATTTCAAGTGCAGTCAGGACGTTGGGGCTTCTCCATCCCCGCCTGCATTCACTGTGATAGTTCAAGCCCTGATTTTCAGTTCCTGCCTTCCTGCCAGGTGTAAAGTGTCCAGGCTTTGAATGTCTTGCCCCTCAAGTAGGTCCAGTGTATCCTGCCCCCGCTGTAGGTTTAAGTTCCTTGCCTTCCTGGTAGGCCCAGTCTATCATCTACCCTTAGTCCCTAGCACTAGGTCCTCAGTCTCCAGCTGTACAACTGTTGGTCTGCTGTCGCCAGCACTAATCGGCCCTCAGACCCTAGCCCAGATGGGTCATCAGGGTCCTGCCCGGCTAGGTTCAGAGTTACCAGTTCCTCTCAGTCGTTCTCCCTGTCAGGTCCAGAGTCAGTTGTCCCTGTCAGGTCCAGAGTCAGTTGTTCCTGTCAGGTCCAGAGTCAGTTGTCCCTGTCAGGTCCAGAGTCAGTTGTCCCTGTCAGGTCCAGAGTCAGTTGTCCCTGTCAGGTTACGTACACATATTTTGCAGATGTTATCGCGGGTGTTCATAGCTCCAACAGTGCAGTAATACCTGACAATACAAAACAATTCACGCAAATCCCAAAATAAAACGAAAGGAATTAAGAAATATAYAAATATTAGAATGATCAATGTTAGAGGCCGGAATATAAATAGTATATGATAGACATTATGGACTGTATATGAATAGAAAAGGTGTGACTAGAATACAGTATATACATACAGTGGCAAGAAAAAGTATGTGAACCCTTTTAAATAAGAATTACCTGGATTTCTACATAAATTGGTCATAAAATGTGATCTGATCTTCCTCTAAGTCACAACAATAGACAAACAGTGTGCTTATACTAATAACACATAAATTATTGTATTTTTCTTGTCTATATTGAATACTTAATTTAAACATTCACCGTGTAGGTTGGAAAAAGTTTGTGAAACCCTAGGCTAATGACTTCTCCAAAAGCTAAATGGAGCCTGGAGTCCAATCAATGAGATGAGATTGGAGATGTTGGTTAGAGCTGCCTTGCCCTATATAAAAACACTCACAAAATGTGAGTTTGCTATTCACAAGAAGCATTGCCTGATGTGAACTATACCTCAAACAAAGGAGATCTCAGAAGACCTGAGATTAAGAATGGTTGACTTGCATAAAGCTGGAAAGGGTTACAAAAGTATCTATAAGCCTTGATGTTCATCAGTCCACGGTAAGACAAATTGTCTATAAATGGAGAAAGTTCAGCACTGTTGCTACTCTCCCTAGGAGTGGCCATCCTGCGAAGATGACTGCAAGAGCACAGCGCAGAATGCTCAATGAGGTTAAGAAGAATCCTAGAGTGTCAGTTAAAGACTTACAGAAATCTCTGGAAGATGCTAACATCTCTGTTGACGGGTCTACAATACGTAAAACACTAAACAAGAATGGTGTTCATGGGAGGACACCACAGAAGATGCCACTGTTGTCCATAAAAAAGCATTTCTGCATGTTTGAAGTTTGCAAAAGTGCACCTGGATGTTCCACAGCGCTACTGGCAAAATATTCTGTGGACAGATGAAACTACAGTTGAGTTGTTTGGAAGGAACACACAACACTATGTGTGGTGAAAAAAAGGCACAGCACACCAACATCAAAACCTCATCCCAACTGTAAAGTATGGTGGAGGGAGCATCATGGTTTGGGGCTGCTTTGCTTCCTCAGGGCCTGGACAGCTTGCTCTAATCGACGGAAAAATGTATTCCCAAGTTTATCAAGACCGTTTGCAGGAGAATGTTAGGCTATCTGTCCGCCAATAGAACCTCAGCAGAAGTTGGGTGATGCAACAGGACAACAACCCAAAACGCAMAAGTAAATCAACAACAGAATGMCTTCAACAGAAMAAAATACGCCTTCTGAAGTGGCCCGGTCAGAGTCCTGACTTCAACKCGATTTTGAGATGCTGTGGCATGACCTCAAGAGAATAGTTCACACCAGACARCCCAAGAATATTGCTGAACTGAAACAGTTTTGTAAAGAGGAATTGTCCAAAATTCCTCCTGACCGTTGTGCAGGTCTGATCCGCATCTACAGAAAACATTTGGTTGAGGTTATTGCTGCCAAAGGAGGGTCAACCAGTTATTAAATCCAAGGGTTCACATACTTTTCCCACCCTGCACTGTGAATGTTTACACGGTGTGTTCAATAAAGACATGAAGACGTATAATTGTTTGTGTGTTATTAGTTTAAGCAGACTGTGTTTTGTCTATTGTTGTGACCTAGAAGAAGATGAAATCAAATTGTATGACCAATTTATGCAGAAATCCAGGTATTTCCAAAGGGTTCACATACTTTTCTTGCCACTGTATGCAGTGGGTTAAACAGTATGTAAACATTGTTAAAGTGACCAGTGTTCAATGACWATGTAGGGCAGCAGTCTCTAAGGTGCAGGGTTGAGTGCCGGGTGATAGCTGCCTAGTAACAGTGACTAAAGTTCAGGGCAGGGTACTGGGCGGAGGCCAGCTAGTGGGYACTATTTATTATCAGGCTGTTATAGCAGCAAAAGGGGGACCAACTCCATATTAATGGCCATGATTTTGGAATGAGATGTTTGACGAGCAGGTGTCCACATACATTTGGTCATCTAGTGTATATATGTATATTGGTGTGTGCAATGTCTGACCCTAACAGGATTAGGCCGAGTTGTTAGGTTTAAGAAGTTTGAGAGTTTGTTTTGTCATGCTTTGCTTATAGCTAATGCTAGTGCTATTYTTTGTTCATGCATGCCTTTTGTATTTCCATATTATCATTTGCCTACTGCYTTGCTACCTGTGTTGAGTGTGGCCATTTAACTGTTATATTTGTAGTGTCTATATCACATGCTACCTCAGTGATTTCTATAGTTTTTTTATGGTACTGTTAGCAGGCTGCCGTTGCAAAATGTCTGTAGCTTTCCGACTGTATCCAGCCTGCTCTCGTGCTCTAGAACATGTGCAGTAGCCAAGCCATCAGATAAAATCTGTTGCCAGGCCTGAGCAAGAACCATAAATCTTAATAACCCTAGGCTCAGTTCTCTCCCCCTCACTGGCAATAAGTTTACATTGCTGATGTGTGAATATGTTATACTATAGCAGTCCTTGTTAGAACATCATACTTTCTGTTTGCACATATTGTTATTGCATTCTTAATTATGTAGAGTCCACATTTACTATTGCATGATGTATATTTATCTCAGTAGTCTCTTAGAAATGGATCCTAATGATTGTTTTACTCTGCCTTTCCCTGTTAGAACGCGATGTTGAGGTCCATTACTGTAACTTGGTCACCACCACACACCATGCATATAAAACATCTTCAAATGGAAGCTGCAGTGTGTGTGTGGTTGTGACCAAGTTACAGTAATGGACCTCAACATCACGTTCTAACCGGACAGCAGTATAGTGGGCAGAACCAAAACCAATCAGCATTATTAAGTACTAGCCGGTGAGGGCATATCCAGCCAACTGCTCAGACCAGCTCTAGTTAGCCGTTTTTTTCCAAGCAGGCTTGACGTCTCCTCTCCTTGGCAGGCTGCTGCTGCCCAGGGTGAGGCAGGTGTGGAGTGAAGGTGGGGGGGATCACTCCCATCGGGGGGATTTCCTGTGCATGTGTACATGCAAACATGCACATGTTGGAGGAGGCAGGTTACTTACACCTGATTCATTTGAACCAGCGCTGAGCTGACAAGGTTGTAAATTGCTCTGATTAGGATTCTGAGGATTGTGGCATCTGTTTACTCTTCATCGGTAATGCCTGCTGTCAACGAGGCGCCATCGCTCCCAACGTTATTGATCTACCACTCTTCTCTGCCCGTTGTTTTCACCAGGCGCACAACACAGGGGTGATCATCTCCAATCATAAGACTACTATGCATCGCGCCCGGCGTTGAATGCTAATGCCCATCGTAGATAGAACACATAGTGCTTCTTGGCACTAGGAGATGGCAGATTTATGATTTCTTAGTGCTGCCCACTACTGAATGCTAAGCCAGTGTACCGTCCTGCATGGCAATGCACCACACACAACTTCTTGTGCCCATATTAATAACGTCTCAGAGTGCTGATCTAGGATCAGGCCCATGTAKTCGTGTTCATTATGATCACGACTGTGGGAAGGCAACGCTGTTCCTAGATAAGCACTCCTACTCCGAGATGCTTTCTGAGTACAGGCCCAGCTCTTCGACTTTTGGCGTCTGTTTTTGTTCTTGGTAGATTTGAAGCGGCGGTACATGAGTGTACATGYCGTGGCGTGATGACTTCCTTGACATGTCATGACAAGGTTTGTTAATGGAGTCGTCTGATCTGCATGCCAACTAATGGGTGGGGATGGGATGTAGTTGGGGATCTATTCATGAGGTGGGACCTGGCAGGCGCTTCGAGACGACTCAGAACAGTGACATATGCTAATTACCTATCCTACTGAGGGCAYAGAGAGAGAGAGAWGGGGAGAGCGAGAAACCAACAGAGGGAGAGAAAGAAAAATAGTTTACTCAAACTAGAGAGTGAGGGGAGAGAGAGCGAAAGAGTGAGAGAGCTAGTTTCCTTTTGTTATACACTAACACGTTGACCTGTCTTAGCGTAGCTCCGATCAAGGGGTTTTAATGAGACCGTGGTTTTGGATGTCGAMTGGTATTGAAAAGAAGTCTCTTTGGTGATGTGGTGCATGGAAAACTGAATGGCCTTGATTATTCATTGAAGCCCATTTGTATACCACGGCAGGTGGCGCTTCGAAAGTTGTAATAGAGGGAGGAGATGTCTTGGAGGTCTTCCAAGAGACTCCATTTTGTGTGGAAGTGCAACTGCAGACGGAGGCGGGAGAGAAGGCAACGGGTGAGACACAAAATGGACGCCAGATAGGAATATCACAGTTTACTTTACGGTTACCAGGGTTGGGGATTGGGTCAATTCCATTTCAATTCAGTAAATTGAGGAAAATTCTAAACTGACTGTTACACAAAAATGCAGTTTTTAAAAATACAACGTTTACATTTGATTGAGAAGTGTGAACTGTAAAACCATGTACAATTTCTCTTCTTTTTCCAGGTGAAAATGGCAGAGTCTTACAAATATCCACTGCTATCAGACTCTGTGATCTCTCCCCGTCAACAACTCCAGCGAGCCTGCTGAAGATGATGGAAGACATCAAGGAAACACCCATCCCCACACCATTGTAGGATATGTCAATCATAGAATTAAATAGAAAATGTATCCCTGACCAAGATGGCTGCCTTTATCAGCACATAAGAGCAGGGATGGGCAACAGGTGGATGCGGCCGGAAAGCCGATTTAAATACAGCCGGCAGTCAATTTAGTAAAAATAAATAAATTGGGGAAACAACACTTGAACTTCTAAAACCTGATTATAAATATTTTTGGAATGGGCCGATGTATTTTGAAATAACTGTCCTTTTTTCCCAGACTGCAAATACATTTTTACAAACAAATCGGTCCACATTTGTTTTTGCGTCACTCTGTTCAATTTCCAAGTCTCGGTGTGGTCCTCGAGCCTCGATGTTGCCTATCCCTGTTCTAGAGCTATGCAGGTCAATGACATTATCCGCTCCAGTGTAATCTCTATGACGCAACTTTATTCCAATGTAGTTCCATGTTTCCACTCCTTCCGCCATGCCCATGTTTGTTCATCTTTTTTTTTGTCCCATGGTTGGCAGGATGTGCTGTGTTTGATTTGCATGGTCTCTAGTTCTCTTGGTATAGTCTAGAGATTGGGAGCTGTGTGGATTACACGGATGTGTCATATCTCGCACTCGCTGTTTTCATTCTTTTTCATTCACTCGCTCTGTCACACTCTTTTTCTACCCCTTCTATGCKTTTCTCTCTACCTATTTCTCCTTATTTCTTCTCTCTCTTTTTCTCACTGTCTCCCCCTCTTCCTATTTTATATCTATTTCTCTCCCCCCACTCAGTGGCTTTCAGGTTGTCAGCTACCCTTTGATGGAGAGAGCCTTTGGAAGCCAGGTCTTCATAGACACTGCAGCCCCCCTAGCCGTGGCTGCGGTGGCGGCTAAATCAGGCTCAGCGCAGGCTGTCTCGCCACTGCTTCCCGAGGGCGAGTGGGAGTCTGGAAGCGGATCAGACGGGCCGCCACTCGTGGGGGGTACCCCCAGCTACCTGGATGGTAAGGGATAGCGAGATAGTCACGGCAAGTCATTCGCCACGCCGCCCTTTATTTCTCTCTCACACTGTTTACTGGGCCTTCTGTTATTTGTACACTCACTCACTCTCTTTCTCTCTCTCACTCTGTCTCTATTTTTCTCTATCTATTTCTCTTGCTTTCTCTTTCTTTCTCTCTTTAAAAAAAACATGGCTTCTTTATCCTGTTTGGGATAGTGGGCAGCATTTTCACGTTCGGATGAAAAGCCTGCCCAGAGTAAACTTCCTGCTACTCAGGRCCAGAAGCTAATATATGCATATTATTAGTAGATTTGGATAGAAAACACTCTGAAGTTTGTTAAACTGTTTGAATGATGTATGTGAGTATAACAGAACTCATATGGCAGGCGAAAACCTGAGAAATATCCAACCAGGAAGTGGGAAATCTGAGGTCTGTAGTTTTTCAACTCATTGCCTTTCTAATATACAGTGTCTATGGGGTCATATTGCACTTCCTAAGGCTGTTGACTAGATGTCAACAGTCTTTAGAACCTTGTTTGAGGCTTCTACTGTGAAGGAGGAGGGAATGAAAGCTGTTTCAACCAGGTGTCTGGCAGAATGCCATGAGCTGGTCAGGCGCATGGCCATGAGAGCGACCTGCATTCCATTGCATTTCTAAAGACAATGGAATTCTCCGGTTGAAACATTATGGAAGATTTATGTTAAAAACATCCTAAAGATTGATTCTATACATCATTTGACATGTTTCTACGAACTGTTATATAACTTTTTGAACTTTTCGTCTGAACTTTCGCCTGGACTTGCCCGCGCCTCGTGAGTTTAGATTGTGAACTGAACGCGCTAACAAAAAGGAGGTATTTGGACATAAATMATGGACTTTATCGAACAAAACAAACATTTATTGTGGAACTGGAATTCCTGGGAGTGCATTCTGATGAAGAATATTTGTGAATATTTGAATATTTATAATGCTATTTCTGGCTTCTGTTGACTCCACAACATGGCGTGTACCTGTATGGRTTGTTTTTGTGTCTGAGCGCCGTACTCAGATTATTGCATGGTGTGCTTTTCCGTAAAGTTTTTTTGAAATCTAACACAGCGGTTGCATTAAGGAGAAGAATATCTTTAATTGTGTGCATAACAGTTGTATCTTTTATCAAAGTTCTATGATGAGTATTTCTGTAAATTGATGTGGCTCTCTGAAAATTCGCTTTTGTTTTCGAGGGACAACATTACTGACCATAACGCGCCAATGTAAACTGAGATTTTTGGATATAAATATGAACTTTATCGAACAAAACATAAATGATTTGTGTAACATGAAGTCCTATGAGTGCCATCTGATGAAGATCATCAAAGGTTAGTGATTAATTTTATGTCTATTTCTGCTTTTTGTGACTCCTCTCTTTGGCTGGAAAATGGCTGTATGTGTTTTTGTGACTAGGCTCTGACCCAACATAATCATATGATGTGCTTTCGCTGTAAAGCCTTTTTGAAATCGGACACGACGGGTAGATGAATAAGAAGTTGAGCTTTAATTTGGTGTATTGCACTTGTGAATGTATGAAAGTTCCATATTTCCCCCCCCAAAAATTGAATTTCGCGCTCTGCCTTTTCAGCGGAATGTTTTCAAGCGGAACCCCTAGCCATAAGAAGTTATAGGAGATGCCTGCAGAGCAGAGTCTCTATRAGTATGTGTGCCTATAAAGATGTCTTTAATGTTTTGGCTGCTGTAATGTACTTTACTTAGGATTTTCCTCAGGGAAGTCCCATTTTATGGAGCGTTTCAAGTCTATCTGGCTTCACAGACGTCTCAATCAGCTACAGAGGTCTTGGCAGTAAAATGTTGTGTTTGATGAATCAAAAACGAAATGCCTTAATTTGTTTAATTAATCGCAAACACATGATAGACTTTGTCTTTTATATAGAAAAGCTTGTGAACAAACACAAATAATCATATTCGTCTCATCGAKACTGTTTTAACCAATAGATTATTCAATTATTCAAGCCATCGCGACACATGCGACCTATCACATCTAAGTTGCCCCCGTTTCAAAAAAGGCTCTCCGCAATTCAGACGCCAATTCAGACGCTGTTTGATCAACAGCATTAATCTCAGCTAAATGCCACTTTAAACTTAAGCTGCTGTTCCACCCCACTCACCATGCTACCAGCCCATCACCCTGACTCCGGGAGCTAGCGCGCCGCCCTTCGCTTACCGTTAGAATTCTTGAGACATTTACCTTGGCAGGCCGGATGTAGGGGTGATAAATATTTCATACGGACGTCCATTAAAGACACAAGAGGCTCCTCTTCATCGAGATGAGAGGCCAGGCCTCCCGCTGTCTAGAATGTTAATGATTGTGTAGTGCAGTGGTAGAAGGGTGTGTGTGTGTGTGTGTGTGTGTAGGAGGGTCGAAGGGAGAAGGCGGGGGATCAGTGATATTTCAAACAGATGTTGTTGTTTTTTTTAAAGTTAATTTGTGTTGTGCTGTTTGGTACACTCCATTGCTTTTGTCAGTGTTCTGGGTAGTTTTTGTTTTGTTTTTAGGGGGTGGATCAGCTTTAATATTGCAAATAGATTGTGGCTTCTATCAATGGAATTGCCTGCATAATTTCAAATCCCCCATATATACATGCAGTTGAAAGTATGAAGTTTACATACACTTTGGTTGGAGTCATTAAAACAAATTTTTCAACCACTCCACAAATTTCTTGTTAACAAACTATAGTTTTGGCAAGTCGATTAGGACATCTWCTTTSTGCATGACACAAGTAATTTTCCCAACATTTGTTTACAGACAGATTATTTCACTTATAATTCACTGTATCATAATTCCAGTGGGTCAGAAGTATACACCCACTAAGTTGACTGTGCCTTTAAACAGCTTGGAAAATTCCAGAAAATTATCTCATGGCTTTAGAAGCTTCTGATAGGCTAATTGACATTATTTGAGTCAAATGGAGGTGTACCTGTGGATGTATAACAATCATATTTGTCATATCCACTCACTACCATACCATGTGTCATCGACACTGTTTTAACCAATAGATTATTCAATTATTCAAGCCATCGCGACACATACCGCTCAGGAAGGAGACGTGTTCTGTCTCCTAGAGATGAATGTACTTTGGTGCGAAAAGTGCAAAGCAATCCCAGAACAACAGCAAAGGACCTTGTGAAGATGCTGGAGAAAACCGGTACAAAAGTATCTATATCCACAGTAAAACGCGTCCTATATCAACATAACCTGAAAGCCCACTCAGCAAGGAAGAAGCCACTGCTCCAAAACAGCCATAAAAAAAGCCAGACTACGGTTTGCAACTGCACATGGGGACAAAGCTCGTACTTTTTGGAGAAATGTCCTCTGGTCTGATGAAACAAAAATATAACTGTTTTGCCATAATGACCATCGTTATGTTTGGAGGAAAAAGGAGGAGGCTTGCAAGCCAAAGAACACCATCCCAACCGTGAAGCAAAGTTTACATTGGCGCGTTATGTTCAGTAATGTTTTGCTTTCAAAACATCCGGTGATTTTGCAGAGCCACATCAATTTACAGAAATACTCATAATAAACATTGATAAAGGATACAAGTGTTATGCATGGAATTATAGATAAACTTCTCCTTAATGCAACCGCTGTGTCAGATTTCAAAAAAGCTTTACGGAAAAAGCACACCATGCAATAATCTGAGTACAGCGCTCAGAGACCAAAACAAGCCATACAGATACCCGCCATGTTGTGGAATCAACAGAAGTCCGAAATAGCAATATAAATATTCACTTACCTTTGATGATCTTCATCAGAATGCACTCCCAGGAATCCCAGGAATCCCAGACCCGTCCTTTAAAAAGAGCACACAGGTTGTCGTCCCAGTGACTGGCAGACCACCCCTGTCCACCTGTATCCTAGGGCCCATCCTTTAAAAAGAGCACACAGAACAGAAGCAGTTTAACTGCCAAAGCATTTCCAACGCACTCACCTCCATTGTATTGTATACTGTTATTTAAAAATATATATATGTAAAGAAATTGTGCATATCTTAATTTATTTCCTCAATTAACAAACACTAATATGTAGGCACTTCATACGAAGGATTGTTATCTATAACCAGGACCGGCATTACAAAAATATATTTTTTGGGGGAAACAATTATTGTGATTCATCTTATACTGTCCCTGACATCATTACCCCTTAGCAACAGATGTGGGGTACATACACACCCTTCCCCCACAAACAACCACAAGCTCAGATGTTCAACAGTTGTTCAATCCCCGAGCCCAACTCAACAGAAGACTTGATGTGTGAATGCATATACAGTTGCAGCTGTTTGAGAAGGCATGCAAAATTGAGCAAGAATGGGGAGATTTGCTTAACCAATGTCAAGTCCTAGTGATGGAGCTCAGATACACCCCTTTCCCCTGAAACACAAACACACGCTGGTCCCCCGTTGTGACCATTTTCCCAAGTGTCTCTGAGTAGTTAGACCTTTGGATTATTTTGTGCCGCTAGGGTCACAATAATTTGCCCCCTCTCTGATTGTCTGAGTGTGACCCCCTCCCCATGGGTTACTGCAGCTAGTGTTGCCAGCCCTGCCACTACCTGCGTGGGGGTTTCCACCGGAATTCCCACCGGAATTCCCACCGGAATTCCCACCGAAAGGTACAAGGTCGTCAAGGTTCTCATTAGCAGCTTTGAGAAATCCTTGTATATTATGCTTACCCACCCGGGGGCTTTGGCTTTGTTGGACCAACACTGCCAGGCAGGCTCAGACTCTTGAGGATTCTGCTTTAGTGGGTCTCTGACCACGTTTATCTTTCTGTATAGGCTGCTTGCAGTAGCCTATAAAACAGATAAAGACTTCTCCTTAGTGTGTCGGTCGCTCAGATGGGTGTCTAGGGTATAGGGTTCGGGAGCGTTCCATCATGATAGGACAATAAATAAATAGACTATTTGTAATTTATTTTTAAATGTGTATCCCATATCTGCACAAACTGTAAAACTCTCACTGTCACAACTCCTGTTCGCAGACACACATGGGCTCTGGCATTTGCAACCATTTTCCTTTTTCAGTCACTCGCCACACTTTTCCAATCACTAAAACACACACCCCATCTTCCATTACAACAACACTCCCCCACATATACACTTGCACACACCCACACTGTGCCGTCTATGTCCTCTGTTTGCTGTGTTTTTATCCCTACTATGTTGATTCCTACTTAATTTTGGGCTTTTCAGTACTTTTGTGTTCCAGTGCCTTATATTTGAAGATTATTATTATTATTGTTTCAATAATGATCCATTCTTCTAATGCTATCTTTAATCTGTTTCTAAATACTCTAAATTATTTTACAACATTCCCTATCTTGAATGGTATAGTGTATTTGTGGTTTATTTCTTCATCAATTTATGTATTTCATTATTTTCCGTTTTTTTTATTACAATTCCTACCATGGATAGTATTGGGTGTTCCATTATTCGACRCCTCTATGGGAACTTGGTGTTATTTAGAATAGCCATGGAGTAGTCTTGGTGTCTCAGAACAGCTGGTTATCAATGTACAGTTTATCTACTGCAAGAGCTACACGTTTCCCTTTTAGTCTATTCGCTTTGAAGAGTGGGTACAGAATTTGCGCCGTTCTGCAATTTGCCCAGGTTTTTAACCATTATTTTTATCCTTAAAGAATGCAAATCTGGCAACAATCGGGTGCTCGTTTCTCTGTCCGAAAAGATGTACACTTTTGATTTTGTTGACAGTATTGCCTGGGATCTGTAACACTCTCTGGATCTTCATCCTCATTCTCTTTTAATACCGTTAGTGCCATATTTTCTCTCATAGATCTAGTCTGTATTTCAAGTAAGACTCCTCTCAGAAACATATTCTTTAACATCCGTTTCAATAGTATGGACTGTAGCGTTTCGATTTTTTGTTTCTTTCTCTATTGTCGTAGATTTTTCGTCACTCATCTCAAGGCTCGACTTTATCTCCTTTATATCTTTACCGGCTAGTTCAAGTATGCCCAACTTATCATTCATCGTCTTTAGCAAGACGGTCTCTAGACTTGTGTTGTTTTCCAGATTGAAGCTTATTGCCCACGAGTATGTGGAGTGAAGTGCTAATATTTAGTCAGATTTACAGATATTGAATATTAAATTTTTATCTTGAGGCATTCTGTTCCGCTGTCTTCAGTCTGCCATTGTTCCTCCCTACACTCTGTACTGCTTGGTTGTTTTTTGTTTTGTGAGGGAAGTGTATTCAAATTCCAATACTATTATCCATAATATTATAGCCGGCCCTACACATTCCATTTCCCTAACCAAACTGAGACACTGTCACTCTATGGCCTGCAGAGTTCTGATTCTGTGTTCTTCTGAATTAGGCAGATAATGACGATACACTATCTGGACATGATGCATTATATCATATATACCAGAGCCTTATCAATATACTGTCTAGTAGTGTATTATATTGTATGTCAGGGCCATGATAGAGTTGAGTGTGCTTTCTCTGCTCAGGAAAGGAAGTGAGTGGGGAGCAGAATCAGTCAGGAGAAGGGGAATCGACCARCATCACCGAGTTCTTCTCAGGTAATTATGCCTCTCGTTAACACATCTGCGTCTTTAACTTCTTCAAGATTCATGAAAAGGGTTTGGAGATTTGGATTTCCATATAAGTTATAGGCTAGAGTTGGCAAGAGGGTCCATCAAGTTCACTACCTTTAAAACCTTTTAAATGTAATTGTCAAAATGTAGATTTACACCTATATAGAC
The DNA here is from genome assembly GCF_002910315.2 of Salvelinus sp. IW2-2015. Taxonomy (NCBI): domain Eukaryota; kingdom Metazoa; phylum Chordata; class Actinopteri; order Salmoniformes; family Salmonidae; genus Salvelinus; species Salvelinus sp. IW2-2015. The sequence continues at coordinate 33,666,276 of NC_036857.1, forward strand.
GTACCCAAAAGTAATTATTTACCGAGAGGGCCATCAACAATACCTAGTAATGCTTATACTGTCTGAAAGATTAAAATCTCACCTTTCTGGTAAAACATAGTTATAAATTGCTGAGATGTAGTCACATTTAAGGACAAGCTCAAGTACACAGTACAAATATGATATATATCTGAAAAATTATATGGGAATAGGACTTGAACTGATTTGAAATGCTTTCTAAATATAGTAACAATCAAATGATAAACTACTTAAAACATTTCACCTTATAACTGTAAAATAAATATGATCATACTTAGTGATAGTACAACATTGGCACCATTTCATATAACTGATGACCGAGTATTTCTGCCCAGCGTCCTCTGAGCGAAGCACAGACGCCATTCAATTGCCTGCTGACTCGTTGAAACTTCAGCTTTAAGCATGTCTCTCTGTTACCAAGAGAAAGTGGTCTTCTACAAAATTATTTTGTATTTTTTCCGATCAAAACGAACSTACCAATGGGACATTAAAAACTGTAKTATCTTGTGTTTCACCGAGTCGTGGCTAAACGACGACATGAATAACATACAGCTGCTTGGGTTTTTCGTGCATCGGGAAGATAGAACAGCTGCCTCCGGTAAGACAAGGGGTGGCGGTCTATGTCTATTTGTAAATAACAGCTGGTGCACAAAATCTAATATTAAGGAAGTCTCAAGGTTTTGCTTGCCTGAGGTAGAGTATCTCATTATAAGCTGTAGACCACAGACTGGAATATGTTCCGGAATTCTTCTGATGGTATTGAGAAGTACACAACATCAGTCACTGGCTAGACGCACAGGCATTTCGCTAAACTTGCATTAACATCTGCTAACCATGTGTATGTGACCAATAACATTTGATTTGGTTTCATCAATAAGTGCCATAACGCTTGTCACATGTGGCATGGCTTGCAAACTATTACGGACTCCAAAGGGAAGCACGTCCACGAGCTGCCCAGTGACACGAGCCTACAAGACGAGCTAAATGACTTCTATGCTCGCTTCGAGGCAAGCAACACTGAAGCATGCATGAGAGCACCAGCTGTTCCGGACGATTGTGTGATCACACTCTCCGTAGCCGATGTGTGTAAGACCTTTAAACAGGTCAACATTCACAAGGCTGCAGGGCCCGACGGCTTACCAGGACGTGTCTTCACTGACATTTTCAACCTGTCCCTGTAACACCAACATGTTTCAAGCAGACCACTATAGTCCCTGTGCCCAAGAACCCCAAGGTAAACTGCCTAAATGACTACCGATCCAAGGCACTCACGTCTGTAGCCATGAAGTTCTTTGAAAGGCTGGTCATGGCTCACATCAACACAGTTTATCCCAGATCCACCCTAATTTGCATACCGCCCAACAGATCTACAGATGACGCAATCTGTAGATCTGGACAAAACGAACATCTACGTGAGAATGTTGTTCATTGACTACAGCTCAGCGTTCAACATCATAGTGCAGTCAAAGCTCATTGCTAAGCTAAGGACTAAACACCTCCTGCAACTGGATCCTGGACTTTCTGACGGGCCACCCCCAGGTAGTAAGGGTAGGTAACAACACATCCGCCACGCTGATCCTTAACACGGGGGCCCCTAAGGTGTGAGTGCTCAGTCCCCTCCTGTACTCCCTGTTCACCCATGACTGCACGGCCAGGCACGACTCCAACACCATCATTAAGTTTTCCGACGACACAACAGTGGTAGGCCTGATCACCAACAACGATGAGAGCCTGTAGGGAGGAGGTCAGAGACCTGGCAGTGTGGTGCCAGGATAACAACCTCTCCCTCCACGTGATTAAGACAAAGGAGATGATCGTGGACTACAGAAAAAGGAGGGCTGAGCACGCCCCCATTCTCATCGACAAGGCTGTAGTGGAGCAGGTTGAGAGCTTCAAGTTCCTTGGTGTCCACATCACGAATGAACTATCATGGTCCAAACACACTAAGACAGTCGTGAAGAGGGCACGACGACGCCTATTCCCCCTCAGGAGACTGAAAAGATTTGGCATGGGTCCTCAGATCCTCAAAAAGTTATACTGCTGCACTATGAAGAGCATCCTGACTGGTTGCATCACCGCCTGGTGTGGCAAATGCTCGGCCTCCGACTGCAAGGCACTACAGAGGGTAGTGTGTACTGCCCAGTACATCACTGGGGCCAAACTTCCTGCCATTCAGGACCTCTATACCAGGCGGTGTCAGAGACTCCAGCCACCCTAGTCACAGACTGTTCTCTCTGCTACCGCATGGCAAGCAGTACCGGAGCGCCAAGTCTAGGTCCAAAAGGCTTATGGCTCCCAAAGCCATAAGACTCCTAACAGCTAATCTAATGGCTTCTCAGACTATTTGCATTGACCCCCCCCCCCCCCCCATTTTTACGCTGCTGCTATCTCTGTTTATCTATGCATAGTCACCTTACCTCTAGCTACATGTACATATTACCTCGACTAATCTGTGCTCCCCACATTGAATCTGTACCGGTACCCTCTGTATATAGCCTCACTACTGTTATTTTATTGTTGCTCATAAATTACAGTATTTGTTATTTTTCACCCCAAAAAAGTTATTTATTTTTTACATCAGTTTATTTTAGTAAATACTTACTTATTTTTCTTAACTGCATTGTTGTCTAAGGGTTTGTAAGTAAGCATTTCACTGTAAGGTCTACACCGGTTCTATTTGGCGCATGTGACAAATTATATTTGATTTGATTTTGAAATAGGGGACTAAATGTTTTTAAATGGTGAAAGCCTACATTGGCGCTCCCCATCTAAAGGCTTCTGTTGACATACTCGAGGCACTGTTCATTCAGATAGGAGAGAAAGGCCAGTGCCTGTTGCGCACTGCAACCTCAGTCATCTTGCAATCTGAGCGGTCAGTCAACATTTTGAAACCATAAAAGTAATTTTTTTTTAAACTGTACTGTTTTTGTCATCATTTTTCTGTGTTCGGACCATAGGAATGGTGAAAGGATTATTTTATAAACAGTTCCTCATATGCCATTGAACCCAGAATATCTGTCATGTTCTCTACTGTCTTTTGTTGTCCAGCAGCCAAAGACACAATCCGAGTCATATTAACAACCCATCTTTAGATCTTATCTCTTTCTAKATTMCTAAAGGATATTTTCATCTGTCATATGAAACCGCTTGCATTTGCCGTGRGCTTTTCAATCATTWKATTTTMGAACATTTGCGCTTATAGACAACTGCCGTGCSCACATTGCTGCGTTCATAATGTGAAGAAAGCCTAATAGTTTATCAAAATGTGAAGTMAAACGTTTTGATCTGTAGCAGCAGCCTCATTTACTTTTAAAAGTTGTATTTTATGTACAGCTGTTGTATTCATTTGGGATCTATCATCCCACAWCTGTCCCAGTTGAGTCTGTTATTTATTTCTCTCACAGAATGACAAGCTGACCAATAGAATAGGTCAACTTTTGTACTATGGAGGATAGTAGATTGACATACAGTAGGTTTGTGCTTTTGCTGTTCGTTACTCATCTTGTTGCCTGACAAAAAGTAAATGTGGACAGTTCTTCTAACATCTTCAATATGCACCTTGGGAATTCGATAAGGACGTGTGCCGTTGCATCCCCGATGTTTCTGTCTTCACTTGTAGCCTACTTCMGAGCTGCTAGGCCTGTGGAAAGGAACCGATCATYTGACGGCATTGGCTAATAAGAATTGAGATATCTGAGTGAGCCACCTGAGTGATAGGTGCTTTGGGAGCACTGCGATTGGCAGCCGGGAGAAGGGAATTATAATTATTATATTCAGCCCAWGGGCACAATGGCCACTTCTTCTGCAAGGCATGGATTGTTTTTGGGGACWTTACATCCACACAAGGGGTCATCGGCGGCCATAGCCGTCGTTGCCACCGGGAAATTCGAGGCCTGGTGCCCTCTATCCAATTATATGGGTACATTTTGATAGACAGCAGAATTCTGAGGAGTTTTTTCTCAACCTCACCACCAATGACCTTGAAATCCAATTTTTAGTCTGAACAATGTTCCTCCCTATGGTCGCTTAGTCCTCTTGTTAAGTTGTTATTGACAGCATTACGATGTTCTCTCGGAATTAAGTGAAAGTACACAATATTAGTGTATTTTATTTTCCTCTTAAGGGGCTCTTTTGCGGGCCTTGTTTTTTGACCGATTTTACAGTTATTTTTGTTCTCTGTTGTCCAAGCTCTGAGGATCAATGCTCTTTGATCGAGCCTGAGCTCTACTTCGAGTCGAGAACTTGCGCTTATCTCTGTTCAAAGTGCCACTGATAGTGAAAATCCATCGAGGCTCTCTTCGGACAGCACGAGCAGTTCTTTTACTTTATCTCTCTCGCTCTTTCTTGCTCCCCAAGCGCATCTCCCATTCATTTGCACTGAACAACAGTGGACTGCGCAGGGCTTCGCCCGCAAAGTTCAAAGGAAGCCCTTTCAGTTAAGTGGAAATGCACAGGGGATGATAATTCACTGCTCTCCATGCTGCGAGAGAGAAAGAGGGAGGGAGAAAGGATGAAGTAAGTAATGGAGTAACTGAGGAGAGAAAGGAGTGAGTAAACGAGATGAAAAGGAGAGATGAAGGGCAGAGAAGTAGGAGAGAGAGAGCGAGAGTAATTACGAGTTTACAGAAGCAGCACAACTGAGTACATTCGTGACTACTAAAACAGAGCTTAAATTGTATTAACTTTGATAAAGTATCAGGACATAGAAATGGGAGTGTGAGGAAGAGAGAGGCAGTGCAAGAGACCGAGATGAATTGCGAGGACGTGTGTTTGTTTGTACGTACGGGTTTGTGTGCGTGTGCGTGTCAAAAGAGAGAAGGTCAGAGCGCCGGCGAGGCTGCTTCCGACTCGCCTCGTTAATTTCCTGACGGCCTCGGCTCATTTCGCAGCAGTTAAGCTAGGTGAGAAAGCAACTGACCCCTAAGGCTAATCCTCCCCCCGCTGCCACCTGCCCCCTCTCTCTCTCTCTCATACCTCTTTCACTGTCTCGCTTTCATTCTCTCTCCCTTCTCTCTCTTTCACTCTCTCTCTCCACTCTCTTTATCTGTCTACCACTCTTTCTCCCCCTCTCTCTTACCCCCCTCTCTTCCTCTCTATCTTTGTATATGGTTGCTGCGTTTTCACCATCAGGCCACTCCCATAGGAGCTACAGCTTCATCAAGTCTAGGAGCATACGAAAGGGCATCATCATTAGGTTAGTRTCTGATCGCCCTCCCTAAGTAATTATCCCTCGCCTAGACTCTGGCAGCAGACATAATTGATTTAATGGAGTGTTCTCTCTCTCCACTTCTTTTACGACGCTCAGGAGTATGTTTTCTCTTGTTAAAGATTGGGATACATTTTTGATTAATGGCGTACAACACCGCATAACACTTTTATTGAAATCTGAATGGGATTTAATGTGGAGTGTAAATGGTTAATGTCATAAATGGAGATCCTTTTGTAAGGGGTGTTCTGTTTTTCATCTGCTTGTTTATTTCTGTATCAAGGAGAGAATGTTTCTCTCACCATAGAAAAGACCCAGAGATTGGAGGTGTCAATTTGAAACGATTATAACTTTTTATCGGTACAGTACATCACACATAAAAGGCCCATAGCCATTTCAGAGAGATTTATTTACCGAAGGTGCCATTGACAGGCATTAAAACACCGAATTTACAGTTTTCCATCTGGTTTTATAATACTTCTGGTCAAATATGTGCGAAAAATCCAATTACGTTTTATTGATCATCAAAACTATCTGGAAGCTTTGGCCTTGAATTTATGAGAGTGGGGTGCAGACGTGATTCAGACCTGATAAATCAAGGTAATTTCAGTTGGCCTCCAGAGGTGGGGTGCTTGTAGAGGTGAGCCTCTACCTCCTTCATCCATCCATCCATTCCTCTCTCTTTCACCCTCTKTCTGATGATTTAATCATGGCGTTCGCTTAGGGACCATACCTTGAAAATGATGTATATCWTAAAGGGTGCCCGGTCGACTGGAACAGAAAACAGACATGCATTTAAATGTCCCCCCAAATTCTTCATCCTTTTTATACCTTCATTGATAGATGTTGAACCTGGTTAGTAATGTTAAAGAAGCATTACTCTACTCTACCATAATGGCTTTTTCCTGGCTGTGGCTTAAGACGAACGGTCGTTATTGTGGTTTAGAGTGATTCCATATGAAACCAGGACAAAAAAAMACAAGGATTTGGGGGATTTTCATGACATTTATATATAAAAGCATAATTGAGAAATAATGTATCAAAGTTGGCATATTTCTGACATTTTGGCCTTACCTTGGCCTCCTTTAAGACTCCATAATATTTCATCTGTAGGTGCTACAAAGAAACAATTGGTGTCAAATGAAGCTTTACCACTTGCTCTGTAATATGAGTAGTATTTTGCTTTCACAAAAAAAAAAATACATTAATTTATGAATATTGTAAAATATAAACATGAATATTGAAAAAACACATTTTGGATTTGGCTAATATACGGTAAAGGCCTATCAATGTCCCAGAGTGGGATKTCTGCTCCTTTAAGGGTTATGATCCAATTTGTAAGCATTACAACAGAGTGAATGGGAAAATGGATTCAAAATGATCACCCTCTGCTGGTAATTTGCAGGATGTGCAATGATACAAGTAAAAGAAGGGCTGTGATTGGTTACATTGCCTTCTWTTCCAWTTTCTCTGTATAAAATGGGCCATAACTTTAAAACTAGCAGAGATCCCACTCTGAAACTTTGATATACCCATAGAATATGTTCAACAATATAGAACAATTAGCAAAATCCAAAATGGTGTGTTATCAATATTCATTTTTATATTTTTWAATATTTTGATCAATGTAAAAAAACATTTTTTTTTATTGAAATTAAAATACTACTCATACTGTATTACAGAGCAAGCGGTAMAACTTTGACACCAATGTTTGCTTTGTACACTGAACAAAAATATAAACGCAACATGCAGCAATTTCAAAGATTTTACTGAGTTACAGTTCGAAGGAAATCAGTCAATTTGAAATAAATAAATTAGGCCGTAGTCYATGGATTTCACATGACTGGGTGGCAGGTAGCCTAGTGTTTAGAGCGTTGGGCCAGTAACCGAAAGGTTGCTGGATAGAATCCTCGAGCTGACAAGGTAAAAATCTGTCGTTCTGCCCCTGAGCAAGCCAGTTAACCCACTATTCCCTGGGCGCCGAAGACGATTATGYCAGCCCCTTGCACCTGCTCCTTCGGATAGACTTGATCAGGTTGATGATTGTGGGCTGTGGAATGTTGTCCCACTCCTCTGCAATGGCTGTGCYAAGTTGCTGGATATTGGCGGGAACTGGAACACGCTGTAGGACACGTCAATCCAGAGAATCCTAAACATGCTCATTGGGGTGACATGTCTGAGTATGCAGGCCATGGAAGAACTGAGACATTTTCAGCTRCCAGGAATTGTATACAGGTCCTTGCGACATGGGCCCGTGAATTATCATGCTGAAACATGAGATGATGGCGGTGGAGAAATGGCACGACAATGGGCCTCAGGATCTCTATCGATAAAATGCAATTGTGTTTGTTGTCCGTAGCTTTTGACTGCCCATACCATAACCTCACCGCTACCATGGGGCACTCTGTTCACAACGTTGACTTCAGCAAACCGCTTGCCCACCTGACGCCATCTGCCCAGTACTGTTGAAACCTGGATTCCGTGAAGAGCACACTTCTCCAGCATTTCAGGGGCCATTGAAGGTGAGCATTTGCCCACTGAAGTCAGTTACGACGCCAGTCAGGTCAAGACCCAGGTGAGGACAACAAGCACTCAAATGAYCTTCCCTGAGACTGTTTCTGACAGTTTGTGCAGAAATTCTTCGGTTGTGGAAACCCACAGTTTCGTGGCTGATTTCAGACGATCTCACAGGTGAAGAAGCCGGATGTGGAGGTCCTGGGCTGGCGTGGTTACATGTGTTGTGAGGCCGTTTGGACGTACTGCCAAATTATCTAAAACAACGTTGGAGGTGGCTTATGGTAGAGAAATAAACATTTAATTATCTGGCAACAGCTCTGGTGGGCATTCCTGCAGCCAGGATGCCAAATGCACGCTCCCTCATGACTTGAGACATCAAATGTTATTAGTCACATGTGCCGAATACAACAGGTGTAGACCTTACAGTGAAATGCTTTCTTACAAGCCCCTAACCAACAATGCAGTTTAAAAAATACAAATAAGAAATAAAAGTAACAAGTAGTTAAAGAGCAGCAGTAAAATAACAATAGCGAGACTATATACAGGGCGTACCGGTACAGAGTCAATGTGCGGGGGCACCGGTTAGTCGAGGTAATATGTACATGTATGTAGAGTTATTAAAGTGACTATGCATAGATAATAACAGAGTAGCAGCTGCGTAAAAGAGGGGGGGAGTCTTATGGCTTGGGGATAGAAGCTGTTAAGAAGCTTCTTGGACCTAGACTTGGRGCTCTGGTACCGCTTGCCGTACGGTAGCAGAGAGAACAGTCAATGYCTAGGGTGGCTGGAGGCTTTGGCAATTTTTAYGGCCTTCCTCTGACACCYCCTGGTATAGAGGTCCTGGATGTCAGGAAGCTTGGCCCCAGTGATGTACTGGGCCGTACGCACTACCCTATGTAGTGCCTTGCAGAGTAGTTGCCATACCAGGCAGTGATGCAACCAGTCAGAATGCGCTCAATGGTGCAGCTGTAAAACCTTTTGAGGATCTGAGGACCCATGCCAAATCTTTTCAGTCTCCTGAGGGGGAATAGGCTTTGTCGTGCCCTCTTCACGACTGTCTTAGTGTGTTTGGACCATTCTAGTTTGTTGTTGATGTGGACATCAAGGAACTTGAAGCTCTTCTTCTGCACCACTACCGCCCCGTCAACGAGAATGGGGGCGTGCTCGGTTATCCTTTTCCTGTAGTCCACAATCATCTCCTTGGTCTTGATCACGTTGAGTGAGAGGTTGTTGTCCTGGCACCACACGGCCAGGTCTCTGAACTCTTCCCTATAGGCTGTCTCGTAGTTGTCGGTGATCAGGCCTACCACTGTTGTGTCATCAGCAAACTTCATGGTAATCCTTCTGGTCTTGRGTCCTTGTGAATATTGACCTGTTTAAAGGTCTTACTCACATCGGCTGCGGAGAGCGRSATCACACAGTCGTCCGGAACAGCTGATGCGCTCATGCTCAGTGTTATTTGCCTCGAAGCGTGCATAGAAGTAGTTTAGCTTGTCTGGTAGGCTCGTGTCACTGGGCAACTCTCGGCTGTGCTTCCCTTTGTAGTCTGTAATGATTTGCAAGCCCTGCCACATCTGACGAGTGTCGGAGCCGTTGTAGTACGATTCGATCTTAGTCCTGTATTGACACTTTGCCTGTTTTGATGGTTTGTCGGAGGACATAGCAGGATTTCTTATAAGCTTCCAGGTTAGAGTCCCGCTCCTTGGAAGTGGCAGCTCTACCCTTTAGCRCAGTGTGGATGTTGCCTGTAATCCATGGCTTCTGGTTGGGGTATGTACGTACGGTCACTGTGGGGACGACGTCATCGATGCACTTATTGATGAAGCCAATGACGGATGTGGTGTACTCCTCAATGCCATCGGAAGAATCCCAGAACATTTTCCAGCCCGTGCTAGCAAAACAGTCCTATAGTATAGCATCTGCTTCATCTGACCACTTTATTGACCGAGTCACTGCTGCTTCCTGCTTTAATTTTTGCTTGTAAGCTGGAATCAGGATGATAGAATTATGGTCAGATTTGCCTAAATGAGGGTGAGGAGAGCTTTGTTACACTTCTCTGTGTGTGGAGTAACGGTGGTCTAACATGCTGATAGAAATTTGGTAAAACAGATTTAAGTTTCCCTGTATTAAAATCCCCGGCCACTAGGAGCGCGTTTTGGATGAGCGGTTTCCTGTTTGCCTATGGCGGAATACAGCTCATTGAGTTCCTTACATATATGCATAGCAGCAACATTATGTACAAAATAAGTAAAATAATMACTTGCAAAAAATGAAAATAAAAACACAATCGGTTAGGAGCACGTAAAACGTCAGCCATCTTCTCCGGCGCCGTCTCTCACATKTGTGGCGTTGTGTGACAGAACTCCACATTTTAGAGTGGCCTTTTATTTTCCCCAGCACAAGGTGCACCTGTGTAATGATCATGCTGTTMAATCTGCTTCTTGATATGCCACACCTGTCAGGTGGATGGATTATCTTGGCAAAGGAGAAAMGCTCACTTACAGGGATGTAAACAAATTTGAGCACAACATTTGAGAGAAATAAGCTTTTTGTGCGTATGGAACATTTCCGGGATGTTTTATTTCAGCTCATGCAACATGGGACCAACACTTTTATCGGGATAAGGTAAGACCCAGATGCACAGAACGTGACAGTAACAATGTTTATTACAGCAACAGAGGCAAAGGCACAGGACGGCGGTCAGGGGCAGGCAGAGTGGTCAGGCGGGCGGGTTCAGGACAGGCAAGGGTCAAAAACCAGGAGGGCGAGAAAAAGACAGGCTGGGAAAAGACCGGAGCTGACAGGACAAACGCTGGTAAGCTTGACAAACAAGACCAACTGGCAACAGACAAACAGAAAACACAGGTATAAGTACACGGGATAATGGGGAAGATMGGCAACACCTGGAGGGGGGTGGAGACGAGCACAAAGACAGGTGAAACTGATCAGGGCGTGACAACTTTACATGTTGCATTTATATCTTTATGTTAAGTTGCACTCGGTACCTACATTATGGGAGTTTAAAGGAGACCTGGTCCATAGCAAATTCCTAGTTTGGATCAATTATTTTATCAATATGCTTTTTAGAGACAACGACTATTCTGAAAGGGATTAAATAAAACATTTTCCTCACTCAATCTACACACAATGCCACATATATGACTAAGCAAAAACAGTTTTTTATTATTTATTGCGAATGTATTAAAAATAAAAACCTGATATTACATTGACATAAGTATTCAGACCTTTACCCAGTACTTTGTTGAAGCACTTTTGGCATTACAGTCTCAAGTTCTTGGTATGACTACAGCGCTTGCACACCTGTATTTGGGAGTTTCTCCCATCTTCTCTGCAGAATCTCTCAAGCACAGTCAGGTTGGATGGGGAGCATCGCTGCACAGCTATATTCAGTCTCCTCCAGAGATGTTAGATCGGGTTCAAGTCTGGGCTCTGGCTGGGCCATTCTAAGAACATTCAGAGATGTCCGAAGCGCATTCCTGCGTTGTCTGGCTGTGTGCTTAGGGTCGTTGTCTGTTGAAGGTGAACCTTCACCTCAGTCAGTCTTCAGTACTTCTTCAGTTCACTTTTAGAAACACGAGTTTGGCCAGAGTCTGTGACCTCGGCTCATGCGATGTGCCTGGAGATCAGGCCAGCATACGGAGATCCATTCCGCCCTTCTGAGACACTGAGGATGCTAAACACCCTTCAGCGACTCTTGCCAGGCTGGGCAGAGTGGTTGGCCAAAAGTTTTAGGCAAATAATTTCCAGATTCTAGATGATTCTTTAGTTGTGGACACTACATCACCGCACTCCCCTCTTGCTCTTGTCCTCCTCATCTTGTCACCTGATTATGCACCTGTTTAACAGTTCTTTTTCTGAAAACTACATGACAGTAGCTCAGCAGGGTCTATAGCAGCACACAAGATAGCCTACAAATGCATGCTGGGCTGGTCATGCCTTGAGCTCGCAAGTGAAGTGAGCGGTACTTGAGCGGTACTGGAGCGATTGAAGCGGGCGAGAAGGCCTCACTCCAGTCAAATTGGGCATGCTCTGCTCACATACTCTATCCATTGAAAGTGGAACACATCACCATTTGTGTCTCCACTCATCATTCATTATGGTTACAAAGTAAATGCTCAAACTAAAATTTTAAACTAAAAGGTTCCGTGTGGCTCAGTTGGTAGAGCATGGCATTTGCAACCGAGGGTTTGGGGTTCGATTCCCAGGAGGGACCAGATGATGAACATATATGCATTCACTACTGTAAGTCAGAGAGTCTGCTAAATGTAAATCCAGGCCTCCCGGGTGCGCAGTGCTAGGGCACTGCATCGCAGCGCTAGCTGTGCACCAGAGTCTCTGGTTCGCGCCCAGGCTCTGTCGCAGCCCGCGACCGGTGGGGTGGAGGCGAGCAAAATTGGCCTTGCGTCGTCCGGTTAGGGAGGGTTGGCCGTAGGGATATCCTTGTCTCATCCGCGCCAGCGACTCCTTGCGGGCCGGGCCAGTGACGACGTTAACCAAGGGGCCAGGTGCACGTGTTTCCTCCAACACCCTCGTAGGCGCGCTGTGTTAAGAAGCAGTGCGGCTGTTTGGGTTGCTTCGGAGACGCATGGTTTCGACTCTCGTCTCTCCCGAGCCCGTACGGGAGTTGTAGCGATGAACAAGTAGTAATTACTAGCGATTGGATACCACAAAATTTGGGGAAGAAGGGTAAATTTAAAAAATTAAAAAAAGTCAAATCTAATATGCCTTTTATGCATGTCCCTGTCAAAACGCATCAAAAATGCATTTCTCGTCCACATGTAAGCAATCCATATTCCCCTCAATTATTGACAAAACTGGTTGCACTGTGTAAAGGAAAACATGCACACCTGCTGAGCTGTCCTGCACCAACACTCTTATATACTTAAGTTAATGAGAAAGCCCGGCAATCAGAGAAGCAGGCTCAGGCATATTCTATGCTGTGAGGTGCAGCTTGTTACTCCAGCATGTTAATTGGCTGTAGCGCAGCACAGACACCCAGACACAGGCATTAAACCTGAGGGGAGTTGGTAAAACAAGGCCTCGGATTTGAAACACAGGGACCATATGCTCCATGTCAATCCCTTTACGGCTAAGGACAAAACTGGTGCACGGCAGGGAATGCTTGATTTGAAAATGAATGGGCCSTGTTTTCCCCCCTCTTCTGCCACTTCAAGTCCAGGTAGTAGATACCGGACCTTATCAGATATGTAGTTGGTGCTGTATATTAACTKATTTGCATGGGTTCTAACTTGAACAATTATTTTGTAAGTTTACAATTGTACAATTTATGCTCTCTGCATATAAAATCCACGAAGACTGCCGGAAAGTCCCGAATGCAAGATGGTAATTTCTATGACTCACACGGTGGAGGAACATATTGCCTGTAGCCTACTGTACATGGCAAGCTGGTGCTCACCCAGTGGCTGTGAGGATGTTTCTACAATATTCACAACATATTGACACAATTASGATATTTATAGAATAAAAATCTAATTTCATCAATTACATGTGTAAAACGTTATGAGTGAACYTTAGCAAGCCAGCAGCAGATGAAACAGAAAGTGAATTCTATCCTCCTTCTCTCCACGGTTTTAGCTTGTGTCTATCACTGTCTAACTGGATAGGTTTGGGATATTTTCTAGTCCATACCAGTGACAAACATAGCTATGTTATCGACATATGGCAGTACACAAACAAAATCTAGCTCACTTATTTTGATAGCTAGAAGGATAGCCACAAATTCATTCAGAAATGGAGGAAGAGGATAGCTAGCTCTAAGCAAGCTAACGTCATCTGCTTCAACAAAAAAAAAAAACGATACAATCCACCCCTCCAAAGAAAGCATGGCTCCGGGGCTTCTCCGAAATGCTACCCGATCCACGATCAGATCCATGGCCCGAAGGATTGCATTTCAGTTTAGCCCGCACTCAGAAGGCCGTATAGAAAACTGCCCCTGAGCCACAGAACGACRGAATTATCGCAACTTGCAGCCCCCACAAACACATTAAAAACTATGGTTTCCATATTCCATTCCTAAATCTGTTGGACTGTAGGCAATATATTCCAGATGCCCTAGCCCATAGCAGATATAGCAGAATAAAATGATGCTGTAAGTCTCCATCAACCTGCGTGGATCCATCTGACCAACCATCCACACACACAGACACACACACACAGAGCCCGAGTACAGACAYCCAGCAGCTCCCAAAACACAATTCACGGTGAGCTCCAGAAATGAACTTTCCAGATTGACCAAAATCCACAATCCACACCTCCAAAGAAAGCATGGCTGCTGGGCTTCTCTGAAATGCTGCTTGCATWTACCCGGTTTACTTCCATGCCAGTGACAATGCTCAGTCACTGCTGGTGCTACTGGCTGTTTGAGATGTTTTAGAAGCCATGTTAATGGTAGGGACAGCATCTACTTTGAGAAGKAACTTCTTGCTGAAGCCTTCCTTCCATTATTGATAGCTGTGGAAGTRCTCAGGAATGAAATTTGAAGACGTCCAATTCACCRACCTCATTCTCACAAATGTATCCCACTTTTTTTACGACGTTTTTCATTCACCATGTGACGCTGACCGCAGGGCGTTGTGGGATTGTTTCCYAAGTTAGAGCTGATTTGAAGTAAACCTCAAAGTTTGTAATTTGGAAATGTTTTTTTGGGGTGCTCTAAGTTACTATTATATGCATTTCTGGCATTGGGAAATAAGTGCTACACTGCTTCTGCAGCCACAACGTCCCTCCTCCCACTTTTACTGCTGTTCCTCTGGCCGTGGATGAGGAGACCTTGCAGTTATAGCGCTGCTAATTTAATTAAATATTGGTGTGTCCTTGTTGCTAGTGCAGTGGGAGGTGCCCGGCAGATCTTGATTGAGTCGTGCATGCAGACCAAACGGATAGATTTTTAGGGTTCATGGTTTATGGGTTTGTCTGAATTTAAAAGTAAAACCCCAGCTGTGTATGCCTCTGTATTTTGACCAATCAGGCTTTGTCTAACCTTTAAAGGGGAAGGTATTGCATGAAAGTTTTGAGAACAGATACCTTTTAATGGATKCTTTTCCAACGTGAGTTGTCAGTCTAGCTGAATAGATGTTTTATTARCACGGGCAGATCAGTTGAGGTTCTAGGTGACTTTGACTGTCTTGAACGCTCTTCTCTGGCAAAACAGCTCGGTGCGATAGTCCTTCACCTGGCGTTCATCTTTGGGTTTTAGCGTTATTAAAAGGGACACCTTGATGTTTGAGGTCACGACCCTATCGCTTACATTTGAACTGAACCYTTACAGGACCTGCTGGGCTCTCACYCCCAAACAWTCTGACACCAGCAGCCAGAGTACACAACCCCACTAAAAACAATGTTTTGAAAAGTCGCAATAGCCTGTCAGTACAAGGACGGATGTTGGAGAATGGATTGCACTGGTTTTGGAGCGACTGACTGACTGTTGACTGAAGAAAAGGAAGAGGTTAGAGACAGCAGTTTGGTGACATAAGTGATGACAAGACCGCACAGCATAATTAAAGCAATAGAGGCTCGGAGTGAATCTCGAATTTCAAGGTTGATAATTCACTATATGATAATTGGAATGTGTCTATTMAAAACAAAATTATTTCACACTCACATCCATTACAGATGATGCTTTTAATCACCCCTTTACATTTCATTTTCATGACTTCTTCAACTTCAGTGACAGCAAGTAATGACAGTTCAGTACAAAAACGACTTATCAAGATGACATGGCAGTTCACCTGAAGTAAGCCTGTCTGTCCTTATATGTATGTTTTGTTCTGACTTGACTTGATGTGGCAGGTCATTTTATGAAGCCCTTTCAAACCCCCCTGTAACTCTATTGAAGTCATATTAAAGAACTTAGAGTACAGAGACTGATGCTTTTCTTCTGCAGAAAACGTATGTCCTTCAAACATTTTCACCCATGTAGCTATTCTCAAAGTAGGCATTTAATTTTTTGCTGTCCCTGGAAAAAGTAGGCTATGCGGAAGCTTGTGCGATTTTCTGTTATCAGAATGAACAACTTTTCGGTCACAAATATTCAGCGGTTACGTTACTCTATTGAAGTCATATAAAATAACTTACGGGACGTAGACTAATATTTTTTACTGTTCCGGTAAAAAGTGAGCGTAGGCATATGCAATTTTCTATTATCACAACGAACAACTTTTTGGTCATGAATATTGTTCCTTGGTTGGGAAAAGACTCCCTCATAAGGTTGAATTATGGCCTTTTTCAATGCTTTGGATAAAGGAAGAGCAGTGTCGGGAATCTGGATATGATTTTATCTTACAGTATATCAGTATATAACCTTTGTGTAAAAGACATCAAATATTTTTAGTGACAAGTCAAATGGTTCACGTTCTCACCAAAAGGGCAACTTCCCATACTTTGAAGCAAACACTCTTCAAGGCATCTTCCCCAGTATTTGTTGACGGAACGCTTGAATTGAGGGTGGTGAGGATTTGTTGTATTTCAGACATCAAAGAGCAATGAGCATGACAMCTGCAAATTGGTGGTGGGTGAGAATTTAGTATATATATWWAAAAAAWTGCAGCTAAATCTGTCTACTTGGGCTGGTTATATTCAGAGTGGCTGACACAGACGTGAGTAATATTTAACTGTAAACCTCATTTCAAATGGTTAAATCCAGCTTGCTAGGTCGATAAAGCCAATAAATTTTCTCTAAAGAGAATGCCCACCTCTTATGTGATGACTAGCCCATGAAATGGGATATAATCAAAGCTAATGCTCAAAAATGTTATGTCTGAACAGTATGTTTTTTTACAGGCACTAATGTACTCCATTGTGCTGCTTCTGTAAACTCTTAATTACTCCTTCTCTCCTACTTTTCTATCTTTTATCTCTCATTTTCCTCTAGTTTACTTACTCCTTTCTCACCTTCTCTCCAAAACTCAATTCTTCTCTCCGTACCTACTCTTTCATCCCCGATTCTTGGCAACAACCCTGTATTTACCCCCTTTCTCTCTTGACCTTCCATTATCCTCTCTCCCTCCCTTTCCCCACACCCCTGCCCCTCTTCCCTCAGTGTCCTCTCTACCCCTCTCTCCTCCTCAACCCCTTTCTCTCTCCCTTCCATTATCCTCTCGTCTCTCTCTTTCCCCTCACTCACGCTCCCTTTCTCGCTCTGCCTCTTCCCTCAGTGTTCACTCTCCTGGGGTGCAGGAGAGTATGCTAATTAGCCGCTGGCTGCGCAGTGCCGGGAGGTCAAACGATCCTAGCCAGCWGCATACCACCCTGCATCCCACGGATGGCTTGCCTCTGAAGCTAAGTAGGGTTGGTCCTGGTCAGTTCCTYGATGGGAGACCAGATGCTGCTGGAAGTGGTGTCGGAGGGACAGTAGGGGGCACTCTTTCCTCTGGTCTAAGGAGATCCCAGGGCAGTGAAGTGGATATTGCGCTGTGTAGGGTGCTGTCTTTCGGATTGGACGTTAAACATGTGTCCTGACTCTGTGGTCATTTAAAATCCCATGGCACTTATCGTAAGAGTAGGGATGATAACTCTGGTGTCATGACTAAATTCCCAACCTGGCCCCATTCCATCATGGCCACCTAATCATCCCCCTCATTCCTTAATTGGTTATATCACTCCTCACCTCTGTAGCTAATGTGTGGTGAGTGTTCTGGCACAAGAAAACGGTCGCTGTGCATCATCCAGGTGGTGGATGAGGTGCGTTTTCCTCCTACTATGTAAAGTGCTTTGAGTACCTCGTTTGGTAGAAAAGCGCTATATAAATCCAATCAGTAATAAACACATGGGATGTGTTTGGCTTCCATATTAGGATATCATCAGTTGTCGTACATGTGGGCTWGCATCATGTAACGATATTACTTGATGTTATTTGCTGAAGATACGTGTGGTCTTCTATATCTGGAGATGCAGCCCRTATTTTAGCGCCAACCCCATCAAGGTAAATCCTATTTTTCTCTGCAAAATGGTATCCTCTTGAGTTCTTTTCTTTTCTTAAAAACAACGGCAAATTGCACTAATGAGCGATTTCCCTCCCTTTGTGCTTTTGTGCCTTATTGTACAGTACCAATGGTTCCACTCCACCACTCTCAGTGAGCTAGCTAGCTGAAGTCATCGCTATTTCAGCGTCGGATGCATTAAGTAAATGAGCCTCTCGACCAGAGAAAGCGCTGCCTGAGCACTGCCAGAAAAGGGCTCTCATCCACTTAACGCTTCCTTAAATGATGCCATACGGAGTCACCGTGCCCGTGGTTTCCAGGGAGACGCAATACCAAAAAAACGAAAGGAAAATAAATAACAGCCTGACTGAGACAAAGTATAAGGCAGACTTGTACTGTAGGGTTTCACTTGAACTGTTTAGCTACAATGAATTATAATATAATAGAAAAGGAACAGAAGGATTATAAAAAGGATGTATGATGTCACATAGCGTATTTAATTGGTTTATGCTATTTGTGTCTTACACATCTGCTTTTGTACAAAAATATATATATCCCCCAATCACAGGACTCTATGCTGGACAAGAGGAGGACTCCACCCCTCCTCCAGCCAATCAGAGGGTGGAAGAAGGCCAAGCTAAATTCCAAAATCTACTGTTGGCCCCTCCCCCTCATGACTTCATCCCTTATCAGCTGATGGATGAGCTGAAGGTGYATGGTTTTACTATGACCTTTCTCACAAAGTATTGTCTAGCTTTCAATCAAAGTCAGACAGCCACATATTAGGAATTAGTTGTAGATGATCCGTTGCATAATTATTTTTGAATAATCTGAGGTGTTCATTTTGGGGGGTAGATAATCATTAACCACAGCTTGCACTGTTATTGCAGTTATTTGTGTGACCAAGTGTAGTTGTCTCTATACTTATGTAAAGTGTTAATGATCAAGATGGTTCATTTCTATGATATTTTTATTCACAGAGAAACATAAAGAAGCRGTCCAACAGAGCCCCAACTGATAGACCGGGCCTCTCCCAGGACAAGAACTCAGAGCGCAGGTATGTACCACGCATGCACACACACGCACACTTGAAAACTTGAAAAACGCGTTTTCCAATCTCAAGAGGTTAAATAACTAAATGACTACAGTAATTGCATATTAAATGGCAAATAAAGTAACAGGGTTGACTGTGACAGGGTTGATGATTTCTGCTTAAATATGCCTTGTGACAAGGGGAATGCAAGCTTCACCCCAAAAAATGTAATTAGTCAACTATTTCTAGCCTTTCTGTCTATGGGTAACAGGGTTGATGTGTTATGCTCGACCCGCTTAGTTTCCCACCACAAAACACCAGAAAATTGCTAAAAAGAATAGAAGCAGCTCACCTGCTTTTACTCTATGGTTTGACTATATGTTAAATGTTTCWTTTGAGAAAAATATMTTAAAAGGAATAGTTTTACCATATTAAAARGAGAGTTCAGMTCACGTAACAGGGTTGACCTTAAAATGAGGGACAGACGTAAATGAATCACAAATCAATATTAAATCAATAATAATCTTCAGAAATGACTGTCAAAGCAACAGAAAAACMAGGGCTTTACAATGATGGTGAAACTTGGAGAAATGTGTGAATAAAGTGGATTGATGGATGGACATGTCAAAATGCATATTCATATTAAAAATACGATTTATTGAATTCTCTACTTAAAATATCAAAGGGACTAATTTCATGGAATGACCCACATCTCTACGCATGCAGGTGTTTTGACATTGTTTGATGCTATATACACATCAGCACCCGAAACAGAGAAACAGTATTTATGTAGCATGTTATTTGGCTGCAAAGAACCAACAGAGCCGTCTGATTATCCTTTGTGCACTCAACATTTTGTGTAATGGAACAATTAGTTGTACACCATGACCAGCCACTCTGTAGCGCTAGCATTTCAAAATGGTGGATTTAAGGTAATTGCAGCACACTCACCTGCAGCTACTTAATGGAATCATGTACTGTAGGGACAGATGGCTGGGGGTACTGGAATAGGGAACGTGCATCATTAACTCAATTAGCCTGCCAATGGAGGTTGAGGAGGCCTTTGTGCGCTCTCTCCCGCAGATTTGACACTAATACACAATACATTTTCATTTCTCCAATTCCCCATCCCTTCATCCCGCCCACTTCTCTTTGTTGTCCCTCCTTCCTGTGTTCCACCATCTGCACATACTTTGAGAGCTGTGCAAGCCATTGGGGCACCAGCTCCTCTTTGACTGACAATAAAAACATGTTTTATTATAGAGATTTTTTGGAAGAGTGGAAATTCTATTGTTTTCAGCTGAAACACAATGCCTAGAGCTTACCCATGATGTTGCACAACGATTGAAGTCAATAAGTCATAGTTTTAGTCAAATTATGATATATTTGGGCGTGAAGTGGGAAATATGAAGGGCTAATACTTTTCAGTTTCTTTTCAAGGCTGGGGTTTATTTGAATGTTACCACCCACCAGCATGGCATTGTTTATTAATCAGAAACAGTGGCAAAGTTATTCTTCTTCGCGACTGAATTTAGCCAAACATTCTTGCGTCCACTTGGTCACCTGAGCTATGGAACAAATAAAAATATGGGGTGCAAGTTTGTTTTTGCACCTCTCTATTTTTCTTACCAGAAAATGTTCATCATTTGTCAATGTTCACTTATGTTTGAGCTATTCTGTATTAAAAACATATACACTGCTCAAAAAAATAAAGGGAACACTAAAATAACACATCCTAGATCTGAATGAATGAAKTATTCTTATTAAATACTTTTTTCTTTACATAGTTGAATGTGCTGACAACAAAATCACACAAAAATMATCAATGGAAATCACATTTATCAACCCATGGAGGTCTGGATTTGGAGTCACACTCAAAATTAAAGTGGAAAACCACACTACAGGCTGATCCAACTTTGATGTAATGTTCCATTAAAACAAGTCAAAATGGCTCAGTAGTGTGTGTGGCCTCCATGTGCCTGTATGACCTCCCTACAACGCCTGGGCATGCTCCTGATGAGGTGGCGGTGGTCCTCTGAGGGATCTCCTCCAGACCTGGACTAAAGCATCCGCCAACTCCTAGACAGTCTGTGGTGCAACGTTGGTGGATGGAGCGAGACATGTGATTCCCAGTATGTGCTCAATTGGATTCAGGTCTGGGGAAACGGGGGGGCCAGTCCATAGCATCAATGCCTTCTCTCTGCAGGAACTGCTGACACACTCCAGCCACATGAGGTCTAGCATTGTCTTGCATTAGGAGGAACCCAGGGCCAACCGCACCAGCATATGGTCTCACAGGGGGTCTGAGGATATGGCAGTCAGGCTACCTCTGGCGAGCACATGGAGGGCTGTGCGGCCCCCCAAAGAAATGCCACCCCACACCATGACTGACCACCGCCAAACCGGTCATGCTGGAGGATGTTGCAGGCAGCAGAACGTTCTCCACGGCGTCTCCAGACTCTGTCACGTCGGTCACATGTGCTCAGTGTGAACCTGCTTTCATCTGTGAAGAGCACAGGGCGCCAGTGGCGAATTTGCCAATCTTGGTGTTCTCTGGCAAATGCCAACGTCCTGCATGTGTTGGGCTGTAAGCACAACCCCCACCTGTGGATGTCGGGCCCTCATACACCCTCATGGAGTCAGTTTCTGACCGTTTGAGCAGACACATGCACTTTGTGGCTGCTGGAGGTCATTTTGCAGGTCTCTGGAGTGCTCCTCCTGCTCCTCCTTGCACAAAGGCGGAGGTAGCGGTCCTGCTGCTGGGTTGTTGCCCTCCTACGGCCTCCTCCACGTCTCCTGATGTACTGGCCTGTCTCCTGGTCGCGCCTCCATGCTCTGGACACTAGCTGACAGACACAGCAAACTTCTTCTTGCCACAGCTCGCATTGATGTGCCATCCTGGATGAGCTCCACTACCTGAGCTACTTGTGTGGGTTGTAGACTCCGTCTCATGCTACCTAGAGTGAAAGCACCGCCAGCATTCAAAAGTGACCAAAACATCAGCCAGGAAGCATAGGAACTGAGAAGTGGTCTGTGGTCACCACCTGCAGAACCACTCCTTTATTGGGGGTGTCTTGCTAATTGCCTATAATTTCCACCTGTTGTCTATACCATTTGCACAACAGCATGTGAAATTTATTGTCAATCAGTGTTGCTTCCTAAGTCGACAGTTTGATTTCACAGAAGTGTGATTGACTTGGAGTTACATTGTGTTGTTTAAGTGTTCCCTTTATTTTTTTGAGCAGTGTATATCTGGCCATTTAACAAACGGTATAATTGCGTAATATGTTTGCATTTTGCAACCCTGCTCCCCCGTCGCTCCAAGGTGACTGGTTTTGACCACTAAAGTCTTGCTTCATTGCACACTTTACTACTTTGATTGGTGCAGCTAGAAACCACAGTGTCTATCTTATAATGAACAGGCGCACGCAGAAGAAAATTCACGGAACTTGTTGATGTATTTTGTTGTGCTGTTACATTTGTATTGGTGTTTCATGTCCAGTGCACTCATGGCGTTACATGTTATTTGCAACGTGCAAAGTCATTGTAGTCTATCATTTCACTTCCCCTGTGAGAACCATGAGCAAGGACTGACTTGGCTTTGCTGTACCGCAGCCGAAGCCTGCCAGCAGCCTACCTACCAAAGGTTGCGTCGTATCCATTGCAATGTAGAAAAACGTATGTCTGTTATACAAGATACCCAAGGTAACAATAGATGACAAAGACAAAGATACTGGTTTCCATCTGTGGTGAAGTCTTCACTAAATGCTTATGACAAATCCAGCTCCAGAAGCAGCATAGCCTAGCCAGCTGGCTAATCTTTTAAATACGGTGTAGTTAATTTTTAAAAAACATCAACAACTGCTAAGGTTAGGAAGCTAGCTAATTTCACTGGCAGCTGTCAGCTCCCTATTTGTTTATGTTTCTGGACTCCACGTGGAAATCACCGTCATCGGAGGTGGAACCTAAACAAGCATTTCCGCTCTACGGCATGAATTGCGTTGAAATAGGGGTGCCTTTTTAAGTTTTAATGTCACATGCACAATTACAGTGCAATGCCTTTCCTGCAAAGTCAAAACCCAACAATGGAATAATCAATAACAATGTGTTACTAGAAAGAAAGAAAAACACACAAGAAATAAGAATATTAAATACACAAAGTAATTAGGTATGCATACTGTATACAGAAAATATTTTAAAAGTCATATCCAATTCCATATTTACATGTGCAGGCATACTGGAGGGTTAGAGGTAGATATGTATAGGCGTAAGGGGACTAGGCAACAGGCTATAAGATAAACAGAGTAGCAACAGTTTGTAAATGTAAATGTATGTGCATATTATGTGTGAGTGAGCAAATTATGGCGTGTTTGTGTGTGTGTTGGAGTGACAGTGTGTGCGAGTGTATAGGGCCCTGTGAGTGTGCAGAGATCAAAGGTCAATAAAAATACAAGGTAAACTCAGTCTGTGTAGCTATTTTGTTAGCTATTTATTAGTTGTATTGATAGGAGGTAGAAGACGTTCAAGAACCTGTTGGTGTCAGACTTGATTCACCGGTACCGGCAGCAGAGAAAATATTATTTTCTTTGGCTTGGGTGGTTGGGGTCTTTGACGATTTTCTGGGCCTTCTTTTCACACCACCTGATATAGAGGTTCTGGATTGCAGGGTGCTCTGTCCCAGTGATGTACTGGGCTGTCCGCACAACCCTCTGTAGTGCCATGCGGTCGAGGGCGGTGCTGTTGCCATACCAACAGATGCTTGGTTTGACATTTCCCAACGGGGTTGAGAATTTAGAATGATGTATTTATATTTTAGAAGAATTGCGAGAGATGCCCCTTACTGGTTTGTTTTGGTCTAATCATATATTCTTCCCTAGTGGAATGCACCCAATTAGCTAGCTCGATCAAATAGTGACTAGTATCAAGGAAATGCACATTCCCACCGATTTATGAACATGTTATTTGAAACCAGATATTTTCTTTAACATTTTTTTCCCTTTTTTGTTGAATTATCTTTGTGTCTAAGCTAGTCAACTCAAATACAATTACGAGTGGTTCTTTTGAGAGAGAAAAAAATCACTTATGCTTTCCCCCAAAGGAATGCGATGTGGAATTTCTTCATTCATCATGTTGTTATGAAGTCCATTAATGTACTCATTTAGAAACCCGGCAGTGAGTGCCCTCTTTGTATACCTTTATTTTTCATAGTTAGGTTGACTGAAAGTGCATTCTCTCAACAGCAAGAGGATGCAGGAGCTGGTAGTGATTTAGTGGCTATGGTAGTACGAGTTGCCAGGTTGAAAACTTTAAAGACAGCGTTCTTCATTGAGAAACACAAAACTTCCATGCACTTTATCCATTGACATTACTGCAAATATCGACAACCTTAGATCTCAAGCATACAGTTACATTTGGTTTGCAGAGATTGCCTTCCCATTTAAAGCGAGATGTTTTTCTGATAGTACATCTGTAGGCCTGATGTCAGACCATGTTCATTCGGGACAAATCACTGAATGTAAATACCATGTTTTAAACAACAGAAACCCATGCATTTCAAACAAATGCCTTTTTATGCCATTTGTAACAAGACTTGACCAGGTTGAGCATTAGAAATACTGGGAAAGACAGCCTGTTAAGTATTTGTATGAGGGGAAAAACACATTTACTGAGATTGTCCTACATTCATCTCTTCCCCCTAATCAATATCCCAAGAGGTTCAAGTCCCTCATGTCAACAACAATGTGTGAGCAAAGGCGAAGGACCTCCATGTAGACCCCACACAGATAGGCATTCACTGCTTTATCCTGCCTATTCTTCCTTATGTAATTCAAGTGTAAATTTACCACTGGCTCCTATGTAGAGTATTTTTGCGCCTATTGTCTAAGCCTAGTCAAGTGAGATGGCTCCCTCTTAATCATTGATCCAATTAATTTGGACAACCTTGTCCCTCTCTCCCCAGAAGAAAGGACAGCACTGAAAGAACACTGTTACAAAAGGAGTGACTTCATACCGACCAACTTTTTTGATTGACACCGGTGCCAAAACGGCGCCAGGTCACTATTATAGGGGATGAAGTTATAGAACTTTGGAATGAGAGAGTGGAATCACTGAAAGAGCTAAACATGTCTCTATGCCAAATAAATGTTCTCAATTATTCAACTAACTCAAACAACCCCAATGGACTTTTTGTACGGCATACTTTCCTACAATGTATTGGAGGGCAGAGCTTAGAATCCTGTCATATTAGCCACGTTTTCTGTCCTGTGGACACCTGGCATTTCTATGCACCATTCTTAACTCCCTCCACAAGGGAAACATTGAGTTTCTCTACAGTAGGTCCAGAAGTGTATGAATCTGTTTGTTCCATTAACCAACAGACCCAGAGAGAATGATGTTCAAGGTTTTTTACTCTATTCAGCCTAAATCATGCAGCCAAATTGTAAGACTTCTCAGCAGTTTGGGGGGGAAAGTACTGAACCAATGCTTTAATGCTCATAGATTTGTTGTTGTTTGTGTGCAAGTTAAGTTCTGACTCAATTCATGTCCGATGATTTTGGTTCCTAATGTGTTTCTCAAAATATTACATACATTATCTAAGGAACAAATGCGCATGATATTCTTGTATTTGATAAACGGACATTTACCTCGCAAAGACACAACTAGTGGTAATTGGAATATGTTCTGGGACTCCGCCGATAGCATCGACGAGCTAAACACTTCTTTCATTGGCTTCATTAGGAAATGCATAGCCAACATTGTCCCCACAGTGAAGGTTTGCTGCTGGCTCAATCAAAAGCCAAAATGTAAGGGCCTGAGAGTGGCGCAGCGGTCTAAGGCACTGCAGTGCTTGAGGTGTCACTACAGATCCAGGTTCGATCCCGGGCTGTGTCACAGCCAGCTGCAACCGGGAGACCCATGAGGCGACGCACCCTTTGGCCCAGCGTCGTCCGGGTTAGGGGATGTTCTTGTCCTATCGCGCTCTAGCGACACCTTGTGGTGGGCCGGGCGCATGCATGCTGACACGGTCGCCAGTTGTACTGTGTTTCCTCCTACACATTGGTGCAAGGGAGTGTGCACATGCAACTATTCTGTGTTGAGCGTTTAACAAAGTGCTCATTTGAAACAGGTCCTCCTATATGCTTAGTATAGTTATTTATGCAACTTTAGTTGTGATACAAACCTTAGAATGTATTAGAACTCGAAACATATTGCCTAAGGCTGATCGATGCAACTCTTTTGGGGTGGCAGGTAGCCTAGTGGTTAGTGTTGAGCCAGTAACCGAAAGGTTGCTAGCTCGAATCCCCGAGCTAAAAATTCTGTCGTTCTGCCCCTGAACAAGGCAGTTAACCCAGTGTTCCTAGGCCGTCATTGTAAATAAGAATTTGTTCTTAACTGACTTGCCTAGTTAAATAAAGGTACAAACATAATTTTTTGAAAAATGTGCATCTCATTCACAGTTTGACAAGCATTTGATAATATTCTCAACCAGCAGACTATTCTCAATTTAATCTGGTCTTTACATATATCCTACTAATATATATATGTGGAATTATTTTCAGCCACAAAAAAAACATGTCATCCATAGACTGCACTCGAAAAGCGAATGGAGGAAGCTCTTCCCACGTTTACGTTTTTTAAATAATATGCCAGCCAAGTAGGCTACGCCGGTTCTAAAGCGAAGCAATGTGCTTAATATTAGGAAAGTTAAGAAATAAATATATTAGGCCTTATCAAGGCTCAGGCTAAGACCCAGATGCAAACACAGGAGGCAGATAGTACGAGTCTGAGTTTATTATAGTTCAAGGGGCAGGCAAAAGGTAAGTCAAGGCAGGGTCGTAATCCAAATTAGAGTCAGGCAGGTACAGGACGGCAGGCAGGATCAGGACAGGCAGAAAAGTCAGAACTGGGAAGACTAAGAAAAACTAGTGCACAGGGAACATGGGAACACGCTGGTAGGACATGACGGGACAAGACGAACTGCTAACAGACAAACAGAACCAGGTATAAATACACAGGGGTTAAAGAGGGGTGATGGGAGACACCTGGTGGGGGGTGGAGACAAGCACAAAGACAGGTGAAACAGATCAGGGTGTGACAGGCCTAGCCTATAGAAAGCTGATGGGACACCGGTTGTAAAGAAGATTAATGTGCTTAATTCTAAGAATTGAGCAATACATATAGCAGCACCAGAAAGCTGGGATCCTCTTTTAAATAGTGTCCAGTTAAAACTGTTTTCACACGGCAATGTGCAATTACTGGGCTTATAGGAACATGTTTCACTACTAGGTTCTATAGGCTATGGGCTCTGCAACCCCTTCAGTTGTGATACAAACCTTATCAAAACATATAGGCCTATGGGCTAGGCTACATGGTGCATTTTTCTATGATTTGAAAAACTCGCAAAAAAATGCATATGCTGTTTCTTGCCTTAGACTGCACACACTGGGCATCATTTACAAGTGCTAATGGCCGAGCGGCATAGGCAAGGTGCAATAGATGGTATAAAATACAGTATATACGTACAAGTGATGTAAAATATGTAAACATTATTAAAGTGGCATTGTTTAGAGTGGCATTGTATAAAGTGACTAGTGGTCCATTTATTCAAGTGGCCAGTGATTGGGTTTCAATGTAGGCAGCAGCCTCTCTGAGTTAGTGATTGCTGTTTAGCAGTCTGATGGCCTTGAGATAGAAGCTGTTTTTCAGTCTCTCGATCCCAGCAGTGGCTTGGGTAGTTGATGTCCTTGATGATCTTTTTGGCCTTCCTGTGTAATCGGGTGCTGTAGGTGTTGGTCAATTTCTTCAACAGATAATCAGGTCTATATAATTATGAAACATATATTAGTAATGGAAAGGAAACACAGACTCTTTGTTTAAGTATTAAATGTATCCTTTAGTAATACAATTGTAGGCAGAATTTGGTACAGAGTACAGTATATGATAGCTCTCCCCAGGTTCTGCAAAGTGTCTAAGACATCCTGTAACTCTTATAGCCTCCCCAGTCCCCCTTGCGTGACTTTCCCTGGAAACAACATTTTAATAAATCTAAACTCCCCCTGACAGCAGCAACCATCTTATTGACCTTTCATCACAAGTATAGTGTCATAACAAGGTGAACAAGTCTAAGCATACTCCGACAGGTGGCAGTTTTCATCAGGCCTGCGGCAGCCTTGTGTTCTCAGAAAACCAGTCGTATTCTCAGAACCTCAGATAGCCACGGTGGGGCCCAGACAGGAGGAGTCTGAGCGTAGGCAGTTTCCGCCTTCTGATGGTGTCTGAAGGGCACAACACTCAAAACAGGTGTTAACACACACACACAGAGGTCTCCTGAGAGGGGACATAACAGTTTATCATAACACACTTTATTAACCCTTTAAAAGGTATAAGGCCTTGGTTTAATCCCTTCAGTATCATGGAGGGTAGGTAGTTTGCCCCGGTGATGCGTTGTGCAGACCGGACCACCCTCTGGAGAGCCTTGCGGTTGAGGGCGGTGCAGTTGCCGTACCAGGCTGTGATACAGCTCGACAGGATGGTCTCGATTGTGCATCTGTAAAGGTTTGTCAGGGTTTTGGATGACGAGACAAATTTCTTCAGCCTCCTAAGGTTGAAGAGGCGCTGTTGCACCTTCTTCGCCGCACTGTCTGTGTGGGTGGACCATTTCAGTTTGTATGTGTTGTACGCCGAGGAACTACCTTCTCCACTGCTGTCCCTTCGATGTGGATAGGGGGGTGCTCCCTCTGCTGTTTCCTGAAGTCCACGATCATCTCCTTTGTTTTGTTGACGTTGAGTGAGTGGTTGTTTTCCTGACACCATACTCTGAGTGCCCTCACTTCCTCCCTGTAGGCTGTCTCGTCGTTGTTGGTAATCAAGTCCACTACTGTTGTCGTCTGCAAACATGATGATTGAGTTGGAGGCGTGCATGGCCATGCAGTCGTGGGGGAACAGGGAGTACAGCAGGGGGCTGAGAACGCACCCTTGTGGGGCCCCAGTGTTGAGGGTCAGCGAAGTGATGTTGTTTCCTACCTTCACCACCTGGGGGGTGGCCCGTCAGAAAGTCCCGGACCCATAGGTATTCCTTTTGTCCAGATGGGATAGGGCAGTGTACAGTGTGATGGCAATTGCGTCGTCTGCGGACCTGTTGGGGCGGTATGCAAACTGATGGGGGTCTAGGGTGGCCGGTAAGGTGGAGGTGATATGATCCTTGACTAGTTTCTCAAAGCACTTCATGATGACAGAAGTGAGTGCTACGGGGCGGTAGTCATTTAGTTCAGTTATCTTTGCCTTCTTGGGTACAGCAACAATGGTAGCCATCTTGAAGCATGTGGGGACAACAGACTGTGATAGGGAGTGATTGAATATGTCCGTAAACACACCAGCTAGCTGGTTTGCGCATTGTCTGAGGACGCGGCTAGGGATGCCGTCTGGGCCAGCAGCCTTGCGAGGGTTGACACGTTTAAATGTTTTACTCACATCAGCCACGGAGAAGAGGGGGGTGTGCAGTTTGTTAGCGGGCCGCAACGGTGGCACTTTATTATCCTCAAAGTGGGCAAAGAAGGTGTTTAGTTTGTCTGGAAGCGTGAAGTCAGTGTCCGGGACATAGCTGGTTTTCTTTTTGTGGTCCCTGATTTCCTGTAGTCCCCGCCATACATCCACGGTTTCTGGTTAGGGTAAGTTCTAATAGTCACAGTGGGTACAACATCTCCAATGCACTTCTTTATAAACACACTCACCGAGTCAGCATATAGGTCTATGTTGTTCTCTTGATGCTTCCCGGAACATTTCCCAGTCCGTGTGTTCAAAACAATCTTGAAGCTTGGCTTCCGATTGGTCGGACCAGCGTTGAATGGTTCTCGTCACTGATACATCCTGTTTGAGTTTCTGCCTGTAAAGACGGTAGGAGCAAGATGGCGTTGTGGTTGGATTTGCCGAAGGGAGGGTGGGGGAGGGTTTTGTATCCATTGTGGAAGTTAGAGTAGCAGTGGTCGAGGGTATTGCCCATGTGCGTAGCACAATCAATATGCTGGTAGAATTTAGGTAGCCTTCTTCTCAAATGTTCTTTGTTAAAATCCCCAGCTACAATAAATGCAGCCTCAGGATGTATGGTTTCCAGTGAAGTTCCTTGATTGGCCGTCTTGGTGTCTGCTTGAGGAGGAATGTACACAGCTGTGACTATAACAGACGAGAATTCTCTTGGTAGGTAAAATGGTTTGATTGTAATCTAGGTGGGGTGAGCAGAAGGACTTGAGTTCCTGTATGTTGTTATGATTATACCATGAGTCATTATTCATGAAGCATACGCCGCGCTTCCTCTTCCCAGAGAGGTGTTTATCTCTGTCGGCGCGATGCATGGAGAAGCCCGGTGGCTGAACCGATTCTGACAACATATCCCGAGAGAGCCATGTTTCCGTGAAACAAAGAATGTTACAATCTCTGATGTCTCTCTGGAAGGCAACCCTTGCTCGAATTTTGTCTACCTTGTTGTCAAGAGACTGGACATTGGCTAGTAGTATACTCGGGAGCGGTGGGCGATGTGCACGTCTATGGAGCCTGACCAAGTGGCCGCCGCATCTGCCCCTTCTGCGGCGCCGTTGTTTTGGGTCGACTATTGGAATTAGATCCATTGTCCTGGGTGGTGGTCCGAACAGAGGATCAGCTTCGGGAAGGTCTTATTCCTGGTCGTAATGTTGGTAAGTTGACGTTGCTCTTATATCCAATAGTTCTTCCCGGCTGTATGTAATAACACTTAAGGTTTCCTGGGGTAACAATGTAAGGAAAAATACATAAAATAATTTCATCAGAACTCGAAGCGAGGCGACCATCTCTGTCGGTGCTATCTTGGGCTTTTCCATCTAGCACTCACATTTGTAATCATGAAATGCTTTGAAAGGCTGGTTATGGCACTCCATCATCCCAGACAATCTAGACCCACTCAAATTTGCATACCGCACCAACAGATCCATAGACGATGCAATCTCAATTGGGAGGGAGGGAGGAGGGAGGTCGTCAGTGACCTGGCAGTGTGGTGCCAGGACAACATACTCTCCCTCAATGTCAGTAAGACCAAGGAGCTGATTGTGGGGGGTGTGGACAGCCCAGTACATCACTGGGGCAAATCTCCCTTCTATCCAGGACATATATCAGGCAACGTGAAAGGAAGGCCCAGAGAATTGTTAGACTCCAGCCACCCAAGCCATAGACTGTTCTCTTTGCTTCCGCGCGGCAAGCGGTACCGGCGCATCAAGTCTGACACCAACAGGCTGCTGAACAGTTTCTATCCCCAAGCCATAACATGCTGACTAGACGCGTGTGCGAGCGTCCACGTGCGCCATTGCATTACCACCACAATCTGGACTGGAGTGTGGACCACAGTTCATCTTTCAATCACCCACGTGGGTATATTACACGTTTCTAATTTTGACAGAAAGTGGTTTCATTTCAAGCTAAAGTGCTAGCTAGCTAACATTAGCTGGCTGGCTCCCTAGCTAACGTTATGTGTATGACATTATTATTCATATCCCAGAACCGTTTGCTTTGCTAGTTAGAGCTTAATGTTAGCTAGCAAACATTGAACCTGGTTGGTTGGCTCCCAGCAGCTTCATGCAGGGTAGTAACGACATGATTTGGCACTATGTTCATTGTTGTTTTAGCTAACATTAGCTGGCTGGCTCGTTTGCTAACGTTACGTGACGTTGTTTACCTAGCTAGGTTCATTGTTTACCTAGCTAACTAGCTACAGGTGTCAGTAAACGTCTGCAAAAAAGTGTAATGAAATTGTTGCCAGCAGAGCTGGTTTGGCTGTTTTCGTGTTATCCAGAGGTAAACAAATCATTGGCCAGAGCGTCTGGTGTGCGCTCTTAACACTCCAAGGGCGAAACAAGATGGGTGAGGCTAAAGCTTAAGAGGGTGTGAACGATGGTGAATGGGTGTAGACAAAGAATAGCTCTTCAGTAGATAACAAAACATTCAAAGGCCATTTTCTCAAGTGACTTTACAAGTTGATCAACTTTCAAAGCAGAATTGCTTTCCCATTGTTCCTCAAAAATGCAGTGTATGATATACAATTTTGTAGCTCTGAGTCTCTACTTTTCTGCAATGTAAAGAACACAATTTCAAATTTTGCTACATAAGACCGAATCCAGGTGGTGAGTCACATATGCTTCTATAAACCAATGAGGAGATGGGAGAGGCAGGACTTGCAGCGCGTCAAGCATCAAAAATAGAACCAAGTTCTACTTTAGTGCCTGGCTACGAAGAGCAGTTTGGATGAAATGATTGAATAACATGTTTGTGTAAATTGGCGACATGGACTATCTGCATTGACCCTTCTATTTTATTTTTGCACTGTCTCTATGCACACTCACACACTCACTCCATGCACATTCTACACACTCACTCACTCACTCACACACACACATTCATACTGACTCTATACACACGCATACCTAGTTACCTTACCCTACCACTCCAGTATCCCTGCAAATATGTTATTGGCACTGACCCTGCATATAGCTTACTTACTTTCCTGTGTTGTTCTCATTTCTATTTCTTGTGTTTTTGTTCCACTTGACTTGTTTCTAAATGTTTTCTAGTACTACTGCATTGTTGGGAAAGAGCAAGATCCTCATGGATCCTTGCAGAGAGGAAAAGTTACAGCATAAAGGGAAAGGGGGATACCTAGTCAGTTGCACAACTGAATGCATTCAACCGAAATGTGCATTAAACCCAACCCCTCTAGGTTACATTGGATAGATTTGACTCATTCTGTATATTGAAAACGTTCACGCACACACAGCGTGTGTGCCATTGCGAGAGAAAAATGTCACCCTTAACGATATGGTGACATCACCAACCGTTTTCCCCAAAATATTCTTGAAAAAACTCTGACTTTACAAGAGAACTAAAGCAAACAATAACAATCAGAGTGTAGTCTGGAACTCAGGTAATGGAGCCCCGGGCACTGGCGACATGATCAACACTAAATAAATAATGTGTAACCACGGGGAGGCTAACCGCCCGCCCGGCCTCCACTACTGGGAGTATTCATGTTTTACAGTACAGCTGCTGCACTGTTTTAATGAACTACACAATGAGAGCTGGGCTGCCGCTCCATCCAATACTACATTCCCTCTCTCACTGCGGTCTGCAGCACTGTCTCGTAATTACTCCCATTGTAAATTCCATTCCATAGAATACAGCTGCATGTATTACCGTTCAGAGTTGTTGGCAGCTGAGATTTCACTTGTTTTCTTGAACTAAAGCAAGGGTGTTGGAAGTTTTACATTTTTTTAAGAGATGTTGCAATGTATTGGATTAGTATTTTTTAAGTGTAGGAAATTATGGAGTATATCAGCAACTTGTCATTTTCAAGGGTCATTTTGCTCTGACTATAAATGTTTGTGCTGTATGTACAGTGGGGTCTGAAATGATTGACATCCTTGATAAAGATGAGCAAAAATGAATGATACATACTGTAATAAAACATTTGGTAAGTATGTCTTTAAACTATAAACGTAACATGTAAAGTTTTGTTCCCGTGTTTCATGAGCTGAAATAAAAGATCCTCAAAATTTTCCATATGCACAAAAACCTTATTTCTTTTAATTTTTTTGTATAAATTTGTTTACATGCCTTATAAACTTGGATTAGCTAACACAACGTGCCATTGGAACACAGGAGTGATGGTTGCTGATAATGGGCCTCTGTACGCCTATGTAGATATACCATAAAAAATCTACCGTTTCCAGCTACAATAGTAATTTACAACATTAACAATGTCTACACTGTGTTTCTGATCAATTTGATGTTATTTGAATGGTCAATTTTTTAAAATTTTCTTTAAAAAACAAGGACATTTCTAAGTGACCCCAAACTTTTGAACAGTAGTGTAATTGGCAAAAGTGGGCATGTACGTAATCCATCCATACCCGTCGTGACACACTCACTTCCACATCTTGTTTTGGACACGACTGACGTTATGACCAAAATTATCCTATTTACACTTTCTAGTAAATCTTGACACTAGAATGAATGTTTCTGATTCATACTGATGGCACATAGGCCATTTGTAACCAAGAAGTTGATTCTAGGAGGCAGTTCCACTTTAAGGTCAATGGCATCATGAACTTTACCCAGTACCAGGACATTTTACCCCAAAAACCTGGTTGCCTCTGCCAGGAGGCTAAAACAAGACAATAACCTCAAGCACATATCAAAATCCACAAAAATGGTTAATTAGCCACAACATCAAAATTGTTCTATGTCCATCTCAGTCTCTCTGGATTTGAAACCCATTCAAAATCTGTGGTTTGAATGGAAGAGGGCAGTCCATAAGCGCAGACGAAGGATATCAAGGAGCTGGAAGGGTTCTGTATGGATGAAGGGTCTAAGATCCCTCCCACTGTTCTCTAACTCATAAAACATTTTAGAAAAAGGCTCAGTGCTGTTATCCTCACACGGTGAGGCATTGGAAGGTATTACAAATCATTTTGACTCCTTCCATATTTTTTATGTTTTATCACTTTATCACAAATTCTCTTTCTCTGAGCAATTGTAGTAATATAAAATAATATAATTTCCCAATGCTTTTGAGTGTACAATACAGTTCATTATTTCAATTATTTATTTTATACAGTTATTTTTGCAAGGGTGTCAATCATTTCAGACCCCACTGTACACTGAGTGTACAAAACATTAGGAAAACCTGCTCTTTCCATGATAGAGACTGACTAGGTGAATCCAGGTGAACGCTATGATCCCTTATTGATGTCACTTGTTAAATCCACTTCAATAAGTGTAGATGAAGGGGAGGAGACAGGTTAAAAACATATTTTTATGTCTTGAGACAATTGAGACATGGATTGTTATGTGTGCCATTCAGAGGGTGAATGGGCAAGACAAAATATTTAAGTGCCTTTGAACGGTGTATGGTAGTAGGTGCCAAGTGCACCGGTTTGAGTGTGTCAAGAACTGCAATGCTGCTGGGTTTTTCACGCTCAACAGTTTCCCGTGTGTATCAAGAATGGTCCACCACCCAAAGGACATCCAGCCAACTTGACACAACTGTGGGAAGCATTGGAGTCAACATGGGCCAGCATCCCTGTGGAACGCTTTCGACACCTTGTAGAGTTGAGACTGGTCTGAGGGAAAAAGGGGGTGCAACTCAGTATTAGGAAAGTGTTTTGAACACTCAGTGTATGTCTGTGCTGTATGCTCTGTCCACTACCAGAACCACAAGTCTATGTACTTAATCTGTCATCAATATTGCTACTTTATACTTTTCCCCCCATATTTCTGTGTGGCTCAGAAGGGCCTATTGCTTCTGCAGTTGGTCCATCTCTACGTGCAGTCTTTCACTGACGTGATTTACAGTAGCAGGAGGTAAACCAGCGGGCACCACAACCACACATACACACATTCTCCTCCTCCAAAGGCTGCACACAAAGGTTGAATCATAAGAAAACACACAATGGCACAAGCGAGACAGCTCCCACCACTCTCTATGCACCAGCCAGGAGAATACATTGTACATTAACAATACCAGAGAAGAAAAAGTGGCTTTTTATACACCTACTGAATAGGTCTGAAAAGCTAGGCTCTGTTCCCATTGGCGGTGGGGGATAATAACTAAAAGTATGTGCGCTGGGGGGGAGCTTCGGTTTACTCTGGGGTTTCACTGTCTTCACTCCCTAATCCCCTCAGCTCTGCTGGAATAGCTCTTCTGTGACGTAATGCAGGGAGGGAGCTGAAGAAAAAAAACTCATAGCCAAACATATTGAGGGGGGATTGTATAGTATTGCAAGGGGACCTAGCTAACCCCCTCTGAATAAAAAAAGCCTCTTGTATGGAGTGTGCATGTTTGGTACGTGCATGCGTGTGTATGTACGTGCATGCGTGCCTGAGACATACCCAGGGTAGAACACAGTAAACCATTAGGCAACGGCAGGAGAAGTGTTGAAGAAAAGTTCCCCCAACTCTCAGATATAAATCTGGACTCTGTAGAAAAGGTAAACCCTGCAGGTGGAACTGTGAAAAGTTACATCCTACCTAGATTTTGGAACCCGAAGTGTGCATCTTTGATTTGTTGCATCAGGTGAATTGAGTAAAGGCGATTTACAGGGATCATTGGTCGCCCCTTGAGTGACGTCCCCCTCTCAAAAGGCAGCTCCATATCCTGTTTACAATAAACTTCTGCACTCCATGGGTTCTCGCTCTTTCACTCTCCCGCTTCTCCGTCTCTTTCGTCTTCTGCCGCTGTCTCGACAAGACGTAAAGGAAAGGGATCCTCTCTCTTCCCCCCCCCCCACGAGGGGCAGTTTCAGACAGAGAAGCACACTCTCAAAGACATACCCATCACCTTGTGTATTCATTGAAAAGGAACAGCCGGGGGGGAGAGAGAGACTGTATCTCCCGGGGGTCCTTTGTAACCTTAATTTTTTCCCCCTCTGTCTTTTTTCGTAAAGATCTTTGGAATGTGCTCTCCAGCTGTAGGAACCATAGGTGGCTGACGTGGGCGTTAACAATGCCTCTTCCCCCCCCTCCTTACACCCCCAGCTCCATCTCCATGTTCTTATTCACAGAAGTAGGTCTAGGGCTAGTTTCCTCAGAATGGCACCACTGCGTATTTTGAAGGCCCCATGTCTGAAACCACAGGTTTGAACCCTCCCTTCCTTTAGTCCCGCAGCGTTCTCATCTTTTGAAAGCTTTTCAACCGCAATAGTGAAATCTCTTGCATTGGTACGCCAGCATAATGCCATAGACGGAGCCTCCGAGAATGTTGCGGAAAAAGCAAATGAATGGCAACGGACAGCCTTGTGACAGGAAAGCCATTATGTGACGGCTTCATAATAATCGCTGTACTCCCTAGGAAAACCAGACCACTCTCATGCACGACTACTGCTAACCAATGTAATTCCATCATTAGAACCCAGTCCCTTAAATCCTTGCCGAGCTTTTTAAATTTTACAATGCTAAAACCTAAATGAGGGAAAACAATTATGCACACACCGACAGTTCCCTCCAAAATGTCACATCGGTTGTTTATGGACAATATGAATTATAGTATGAAAAGTCGGTGACCTTTGGGGGGGTGTTCTATATCTTGGTTCAGTTTCTGTGGCTCTTTCTTCAACCTTCAGCAATGCCTTGACTTCCCCCATAACTTCCTCTCCAAAGTATAGGCTTGCATAGCCTTTCAGTCAATCTCAGGTTACAGAAAATACAAAAAATGTAAGCTTGGAGCCGAAGTAAAAAGGCTTTGTTTGAAAATGAGGGACCTTGAGTAACCTATTACGTACAGGATTTGAGTCCTGTTAATTATTTCCTATTGAATTGAGTGAGTTATATAACTTAGCTTGGATCTGTCTTCTGACACGATTTTCCACTGCTGGAAGGAAATAGCTCGAAGTCCACCATATTGATGAACCCCATGTGGACAGTGGGCGTTAATGTATGTAGAGCTCTTGAAATGAAGAGTTTTACCTGTCTATTTCATTACATATAGTATGTATGTTGGCTACTTTAGTGTGTCTGTACTTCTCAAAAGTTTACTTTGATTTAATATTACTGTTCTGTTTTTCTATTAAGCTGATATTGATGATAGAGGCATTAAATACCAAAAGAAAGGTTCTGAATATACTTTTTTTTTAGGAGATGTCAGCCTTGGGATTGTTATGTACTTGCCCAACGATGCTGTGGGGGCAGGAACAGAATGTTAAATCACAAGTCACTATTAGAGGGTTACCTAGAGATAGGTCAGTTCAAATCAGCATTTCTGTCATTTCCATATCGTAAAAGTGTCCTACAGTCAGCCTGATTTCCAAGGCATGTATTGCATATCCGCCCAAAACCTCAACAGTCTTCATTTCCAAAAGGAATGGAAAGAATGTAACCTCCCCTTATTACAACTCAATGTCCTTAAATGCATCTTGAAATCTGCAACATAAGTTACATGTGTAACATGGGTGTATTCGGGACACTTAAAGGGGAACTTGGCTTCATTTTTTGGCTTGCTCCTCAAGAAATGGTGGTGGCCATGACAGAAGCCAAACTTCAGTTGGCTTGGTGGTGTGGTTTGATGTGGGTGTTTCTTGGCTGTGTCCTTGCCACCACTAAGACACACCCATCTGTCAGAAACTTGCCTGCAGCTGTTTCCCCCCCACTCAATAACCACAAACAAACCTCCTGCAGGTTGAGTTCAATAACTACAGGCAGATGTATGAGGAGATGCTGGAGGAAGCTTTGAATAGGTCAGTAGCCTTCAGAGTAATATGAGAATGCAATTGCTGAATTTACGTAGATATTCTAAATGAAGTGTTTTGATACCTTTCAAATGTAGTGAGGTCCATGTATAGAATAAACAACACTTTACCTAATACCACAGCATCAGTGTTCTGCTAATGTAACAATGTGCACATTTCATCGTTCATTGTCATTTCCAGCCGATACAGATATTGTGCCTGTCGGCATTTTGTCTGGTGGTAATGGGGTTACCTTGGCAAACATGTCAGAGTGGTCATATCTTCCTGTGTGGTGTCCTGGTCATATCTTCCTGTGTGGTGTCCTGTATACAACAGGAGTTCCCTGATCCTAGTGCAGAAGACAATACAAGTAAAAGTTGTGTCTAGAAAATGTTTTATGCAGAGTTCCAGGTCTCTCTCCAATCAGAGACATCAGTATCAAGCCTGTCAGTCTGGACAAAGGACAAAGCTTTTTGCTAATGCACTTCACAACCAAAATGAGTCTACTAATTGTATCTGCTTGGCTGGGGAATTAGCCTCCTATTTTGTCAAGCCGTGTATACAACTCAGATTTCACATAACATACATTACCTGTCGTTGTTGATGAAGCCGTCTGTGCTATCTGGGCAGTAACTCGGAGCACTATCGGAGGCCTCATGATGGCGTATCCTTTTCATAGGAGTCGAGGGAGACTCTGGCAACAATGGAGGAGGTGTCGTAAGGGTACTTATGTCACATGACACACGTTTATTCTGAGGTCTTGCCTGACAAGCTGTGAAAATAGCAAGGGATCAGTTAATGAAATAATTTTTTGAGGTGGCTAAACGATTCCAATCATATTGCTGGGCATGATTTGATACCCACCTTTGCTCTTTTTGGTAGGTCCCGGCATGACCAAGGGATCAACCATCCCTCAATTATAAGCATAGCTCGAGAAAATAATGGAACCTGGTTTGGAAGCTAATTTTATGCTTTACATACACTACTGTTCAAAAGTTTGGGGTCACTTGTCCTTGTTTTTGAAATAAAATAAGAAACAAAAATCCATTAAAATAGCATCAAATTGATCAGAAATACACTGTAGACATTGTTAATGTTGTAAATGACTATTGTAGCTTGAAACGGCTGATTTATTATTATGGAATATCTAGATAGGCGTATAGAGGCCCATTATCAGCAACCATCACTCCTGTGTTCCAATGGCACATTGTGTTAGCTAATCCAGGTTCATCATTTTAAAAGGATAATTGATCATTAGAAAACCTTTTTGCAATTATGTTAGCACAGCTGAAAATGTTGTTCTGATTAAAGAAGCAATAAAACTGGCCTTATTTAGACTAGTTGTGCGGTTTTGTCACTCCAGGTTGACGGAGAATTGAATGTTAATTTCTCGAGCATAAAATCGTTTTAGAGAATATGGCAGACCGCAGACCACGTGTACCCACGCCAGCCCAAGTACTCCACATCCGGCTTCTTCACCTGTGGGGTCATCTGAGACCAGCCACCCGGACAAACTGTGGGTTGGCACAACTGAAGAATTTCTGCAAAAACAGTCAGAAACCATCTCAGTGAAGCTCATCTGCGTGCTCGTCGTCCTCACCAGGATCTTGACTGCAGTTTGGCGCCTTTACCAACTTCAGTGGGCAAATGCTCACCTTCGATGACCAATGGCATGCTGGACCACTGGCATGCATGGATAAATCCCGCTTTCAACTGTACCAGGCAGATGGCAGACGTATGGTGTCGTGTGGGCGAGCAGTTTGCTGATGTGAACGTTGTGAACAGAGTGCCCTGTGGTGGCGGGGGGGTTATGATATTGACAGGCATAAGCTTCGGACAACTAACACAATTGCATTTTATCGATGGCAATTTGAATACACAGAGATACCGTGACGAGATCCTGAGGCCCAGTATCGTGCCATTCATCTGCCGCCATCACCTCATGATTCAGCATGATAAATCATGGCCCCATGTCGCAAGTCTACCATTCCTGCAAGCTGAAAATGTCCCAGTTCTTTCATGGCCTGCATACTCACCAGACATGTCACCCGTTGAGCATGTTTGGGATGCTCTGGATCGACCTTTACGACAGCGTGTTCCAGTTCCCGCCAATATCCAGCAACTTCGCACAGCCATTGAAGAGGAGTGGGGCAACATTCCATAAGCCACAATCAACAGACTGATTAACTCTATGCGAAGGAGATGTGTCGCGCTGCATGAGGCAAATGGTGGTCACGCCAGATACTGACTGGTTTTCTGATCCACGCCCCTACTTTTATTTTATAAGGTACAGTATCTTTGACCAACAAATGCATATCTGTATTTCCAGTGAAATCCACAGATTAGGGCCTCATGAATTTATTTCAATTAACTGATTTTCTTATATGAACTGTAACTCAGTAAGATTTTTAAATTGTTGCATGTCGCGTTTATATTTTTGTTCAGCGTAATTATAATCTCAAAATGGTATGTACCCTATATCAGTCAACAGAATCCAAGCAGTCTTATCAGTCTACTCTTGGCCTACTTGAAGTAGGCTACACATTGAGAGCGTGCGTAATCGTCCATGCTGAACGGCTTTCAATATCTGGGAAAAGGTTCACATCAGGCAGCAGTGTCGTAAAATGTGGTGATGAGGCTTGTGGAGCCTTACATTGGCAAGGAGAGAAATGTCACCGTGGATAATTTCTTCACTTCACTGTCATTGGTGAACAAGTTGCTTGCAAAGAAAACAAGCCACAAAGTGAGACGGGAGCTCCCACCCTCTGCTCAAAATAAGGAACCTGCACAGCCGTTGTATTCCACAACAGTGCTGAAGAATGACAAGACAACAGGGACACAATAGACAGAAAACCGGAAACTATTACACACTACAACCCCCAAAAATTGTATGTCACCGTGTGTCAAGCAAGTGAAAGTTATGAAGATTTATGTCAACAAGGGATAACAGCTAAATGAAATCCAACTAATGTTATTGCGTGAAGACGCACACAATGTACGCATGAGCTGACAATAGTTTACTCTTTTTGACTGCTGTCATAGCTACACTTACAGTGCATTCGGAAAGTATTCAGACCCCTTCTTTGAGAAATGTTTGTAAATGTATTAAAAATAAACAGAAATACCTTATTTACATAAATATTCAGACCCGTTGCTATGAGAGTCCAAATCATCTTTGAAATGTTTCTACAACTTGATTGGAGTCCACCTGTGTAAATTCAATTGATTGGACATGATTTGGAAAGGTACCCACCTGTCTAATATAAGGTCCCACAGTTGACAGTGCATGACAGAGCAAAAACCAAGCCAAGACAGGATTGTGTTGAGGCACAGATCTGGGGTACCAAAACATTTCTGCAGCATTGAAGGTCCCCAAGAACACAGTGGCCTCATCATCTTAAATGGAAGAAGTTTAGAACCACCTAGAGCTGGCCGCACGGCCAAACTGAGCAATCAGGGGAGATGGGCCTCAGTCAGGGAGGTGACCAAGAACTCGATGGTCACTCTGACAGAGCTCCAGAGTTCCTCTGTGGAGATGGGAGAACCTTCTAGAAGAACAACCATCTCTACAGCACTCCACCAATCAGGTCTTTATGGTAGAGTGGCCAGACAGAAGCCACAGTAAAAGGTACATGACAGCCCGCTTGGAGTTTGCCAAAAGGGACCTAAAGGACTCTCAGACCATGAGAAACAAGATCTTCTGGTCTGAGGAAACCAAGATAAAACTATTTGGCCTGAATGCCAAGCGTCATGTCTGGTGAAGTATGGTGGTGGCAG
The DNA here is from genome assembly GCF_002910315.2 of Salvelinus sp. IW2-2015. Classification (NCBI taxonomy): domain Eukaryota; kingdom Metazoa; phylum Chordata; class Actinopteri; order Salmoniformes; family Salmonidae; genus Salvelinus; species Salvelinus sp. IW2-2015. The sequence goes on from NC_036857.1 coordinate 33,708,021, forward strand.
CATGCTATGGGGATGTTTTTCAGCGGCAGGGACTGGGAGAATAGTCAGGATTGAGGGAAAGATAGATCCTTGATGAAAACCTGCTCCAGATCGCTCAGGACCTCAGACTGGGGCACCTTCCAACAGGACAACGACCCTAAGCACACAGCCAAGACAACGCAGGTCTCTGAATGTCCTTGAGGGGCCCAGCCAGAGCCCGGACTTGATGCCGATCGAACATCTCTAGAAAAACCTGAAAATAGCTGTGCAGCGACGCTCCCCATCCAACCTATCAGAGCTTGAGAGGATCTGCAGAGAAGAATGGGAGAAACTCCCAAAATACAGTTTTGCCAAGCTTGTAGCATCATAACCAAGCAGACTCGAGGTTGTAATCACTGCCAAAGGTGTTTTAACAAAGTACTGAGTAAAGGGTCTGAATATTTATGTAAATGGGATATTTCAGTTTAAACATTTTTTATATATTTGCAAACATGTCTGAAAACCTATTTATATTTTCATTATGGGGTATTGTGTGGAACTTTGTATCCATTCACTGATTGTTATAATATACAGCAAATTTCAACTGAGTTCCGTAGACTGGTCTTCCCTGGCTGTATGACCCTGCTGGGACACCTGTCACCATCTGATCCTGCTAAGACATGATGAGTATAGTGTTGTGTACTGACTGTGCACCATGACAGTGTAGCCTGTAGAGCTGTTTATACCGTGTCATTGTGAAAAGATAGGGAAATAGCTAGGGAAACTGACAGATCAATAACGTTACATTGCTATACCGACTCTAATAAAAACTCACATTGGGATGTCAAAAAACGTCAGAAAATCAGTCTTCAATTGTTTGGCTGCTGGTTTCATCGTTTGATTCAGGTCTAGTGTGATTGAGACAAAAAATAATAGCTAAAGTTAGCTAATGGTACATTTAAAAAAACATATATTTTTTTTAAATGACTACAAAACTTTTCCATACACACAACAGCTGTTAGATATTGCTGCCTAACAGAGCTGAACTGGCTGTAGTAGCTACCGTAATAGCTAGCTAGCTAGCTAGTTCATTCCCTTCAGACAGAACTTCAGTTGAGAGGGGATGAAACATTAGCTAACAGTACATGTCAGTTACAATACTCAGCCCTGGGAATAAATACTTTTTAACATTTTAAGTCAAACAGCAGTTACCTTGCCGGCTACATCAATCAAATAAAGAGTAGCCAGTTTCTGCTCTGTTTGCTTTTACAACTTGGAGAAAAGGCGCAACACGTACACAGACAGCAGCTGCAGACAGCAGCACCGTGCTGGTCTTATAAGCCAGCCTTTCAGAAGCTTTGCACGCCAAACAGCCTACCCAACTACTCTGAGGTGCTTTTTGTATCACTGTGCAATGATAAAGAAATTTTAGAATGTGTGGGGATCATGCCCCCCCCCCCCCCCCATCCCCAGTGAAAGCCACCTGGGTTTTTGGATGACCTCAGAAAATAAGGTCTGTGGTAAACGTAGGCGTAGGAGATCTGATACGTTTTGTTCTATGAGATCATCTTCATCAGCAAACTTAAAATTTCAAACATTTATGTAACTTAAAAAAGCACATAAAGGCTTCATAAAGGTCATGTTAACTGATGGATATTATTTCATAGAACAAAACCTATAAGATCTCCTAAGCGTGTGTTAACCTCAGACCTTATTGTCAGTGTTTACCCAAAAACCTATTCTTTCCCCATTCATTTTTGCCATAGGAATGGCTGAACGAACAGAGGTAACTCATTTCCGGATTTTAGGACTACAAGCTGGTGAGGTCTATAATCCTCTCTTATGGCCCTCTCAATATATTTTTGATCTTATGCAGCGTTTATATACATGTATGTATGGATGCAGTCGAGATAGCAAGACCCTAACTACACTGTAAGATCGCTTTCCGCTCTTCCGTACTCCGCCCGAAACATAGTATGTACGGTTTGATTCTATCTTTCCCATGCTGAAATATTTGTGAAGGTACACTATGTTTTTTTGTGGCAATGGATAACAGTGGATAGAATGGGCTCTGTGCCATGTTTAATTAATCGATTGATTTGTAGGCCCTGATTCCGTGTTGTTCTTTAAATTAATTGATCAAGCTCTTCTCTCTCTCTCTCTCTCTCTCTCTGCAGGTCAAGCACGGGGTCTTGTTTTACCAGCAACATAAAGAAAAGCTCCATTGACAGCAGGAGTGTGAGGCCAGGTGACACAGGCGTCTTGCACCCATTATTTTAGGGGGGGGACGGGGGGGGTGAGGGGGGGGGGGGGGGGGGGGGGCTCCGGAAGTCTGAGACTTCAACTGTATCTAGCTGGCTAGCTAAAGCCAACTTCATAAAATTGCTAGGTGGCTAGTATTACAAAGAAACAATAAAACCTTTTTGTTTTATTTATTCATGGGGGGGGGGGGGGGGGGGCTCTACGCACCATAGCCCATAATGATAAATTGAGAGCGGGTGTCAAGACAAATTTCAAAATTTTTTAGGGCGCCAAAACAAAAAAAAACAAAAAAAACATTTTTTTTGTATTTCTTCATCAAGAAGGAATCAATAGCTTGATCAAATTGGTTTACAAACATACCTCCTGTGAGTCCTGCCCATCACCGGCAGCGAAAATCAAACGTTGTGTGTGTCATTCAAAACTCTTTCTTCTCCTCCACTACCGTAGCATATCTTTTGCTCTGTGGTGCACCTTGGAGTGAACCGCTTACTAGGGAGAATGGGGGGTACTCTTTGCGTGGTCCAGTCAGTGTGCCCCCTCCACAAAGTACAGATGACAGATATTTTTCTAAATAATTATGATAAAACGTGAGCTTGAAAATGAAGTTTAGTAATTAAAGGGTAATTCCGCCACTTTTTTACCTCAAATTCATTATTTCCAGCTCCATACCAGTGTCTAGATATGTGAAAGTTGTGTGTTTCTATGATCTCTGGTTAAAAAGATAAGAATAAAGGTCTTAAAAAATGCTTCTCTGTGACATCACAGGGTAGGATTAAAAAGTAAGAGGGAGGACATTTTATTGCTCCCCAAGCCGGTAGACCTTACAGTGAAATGCTTACTTACAAGCCCTTAACCAACAATGCTTTTAAAAGTTAAATTATATTAATATTAGTTATATGAATTATTAATTAATATTAATTATATTATATATTAGTTATATTAATGGGTGTTAAGTAAAAAAAAAAGTTACAAATAATTCAACAGCAGCAGTAAAATAACAAGCGAGGCTATATTTTGAGGCTGATTCCCTGACCTGTCAATGTTTTTAAGTTGCTGTTTTATGATTTTGTTATACTCTTGTGAATTCAATGGTTTTTACTAGATTACTTGTGGTTTTTCATGTTGTCTGTCTGTAATTGTGTAATGACATGGTGCTGCCTATCTTGGCAGGACGCTCTTGAAAAAGAGATTTCAAATCTCAATGAGCCCTTCCTGGTTAAATAAATAAATATACAGGGGGTACCGGTACAGAGTCAATGTGTGGGGGCACAGGTTAGTTGAGGTAATTGAGGTAATATGTACATGTAGGTAGAGGTAAAGTGACTATGCATAGATAATAAACAGAGAGTAGCAGCAGCGTAAAAGAGGGGTCTGGGTAGCCCTTTGATTAGCTGTTCAGGAGTCTTATGGCTTGGGGGTAGAAGCTGTTAAGAAGCCTTTTGGACCTTGACTTGACTGGTATTGTGCTGGAGATAATGAAAATGAAGTTGAAAAGTGGTGGAATTGCCCTTTAACATCTGAAAAATGTGAGGGGGCACGTGCCCTATGGGCATGACTCTTCTGCCAAGTGAGATTGAGTCAGATCTGCCCTATGGTCAAGGTAAAGCCTTTTGCTCATTTTCAAGAATTGAAACTTTCTTTAAGACCCCTGGCAAAAAAGCGGAAAGGAAATCAAAAAACAAAAATGAAACAAAAGTATAAAGCAAGTGTTTAACAGATAATAACAGAGCGGAACTTCCTACAGCAATTCCATTACCCTCTCCTTTCACAGTGTTTCGTGTATAAAAAGACTCATTATATAAATATATGGGGGGATATGAAATTAGATTGTGCCTGGTGACGACCATGCAGAAACTGAGCACCTGTCCGCCCATATCCCTTCCCCTCTGAAGTAACCTGCATGCTGGAGTTTTATTTCCAGTGGTGTAGACCTCTGTGGATGTTTTCCATGGTCTTCTCCCTTCAATGGGTGCTCTGGGAGCATTGCGGCGAGGAGCAGGGAACAGGCAGCAGCTCTAATTTTGCGTTCCTCCTGCTTTTGGAACTAAAGATGCTCTCTTTTCAGTTTTTTGTAGATTTATTTTTCCTTTATGATATTTCCAGCCTTGCCTAAGGACACGTTATCTAAGATGGAGGATCAAAAACAATACAAAATGTGAGAAATCTCACTCTGCATTATGTTTAACTAGCATACTGTCTGCGTGTAAACACATTTGCACGTTCAACCAATTGTGAACAAAAAAAGTGAAATGTAGATGTTCCCCTAGTTGTTGTACATAGTTTATCTATACGAAATATACAATGCAAAATAATTTGACTTGCACTTTAAGTTAAGAATATTCTCCGAACTGTTTTAGATGTAGCCTTTTATACCCTCTTACACGCACACACAAGACACACAACACACACAAACCTCTCCTTCAGCAAGTCATTCAGCCCGCGACAGTGATATTTCATACGTCAGGGGACATGTGTGGCGGGCCCATAACTCAGGAAGTGGGGCTTATGTTCGGGGAAGCCTACCCGCTATAGATACTATGCCCCCTAAGCTTACAGACCTAATTCCTCCATCCCATAACACTACCTGTGCCTCTGTGTGTGGAGGCATGGTATACGTCCCAAATTGCACCCTTTTCACTAGTACACAATTTTTTTTACCAGAGCCCTATGGGGGCTATATAGTGCCCTGGTCAAAAGTAATACACTACATAGGGACTAGGGTGGTATTTGGGATGCAACCCATGATGAAGTGATAGCCCGGAGGAAGAATGCCTGCCCCACGGTAAAACGATCGCCTGGCTGCCACTGCTGCTGAGCTCTCTGTGGACTCGAGCAGTTGGCCAGAGGACAACAGCTGAGGAACCTATCGGCCTAGAGGGCCAGGGCTCTGATGTCTTTGTGCCATGTTAACCCAGCGGATTTACAGGACACAGTGTGATGTCATGGGATATGCCCTGTCAGCTGTGATAGTCCTCCCTTCTTCGCCTCTCTCTCTCTCTCTCCGCCTCTCTCTTTCTGGTGAGTATATACGCAAGGCGGATTGACCATTTAATATTTTTTTTATTTAACTAGGCTAGTCAGTTAAGAACAAATTCTTATTTACAATGACGGCCTACCCCTGCCAAACCTGGACGACGCTGGGCCAATTGTGCGCCGCCCTATTACCAGAGGACAAAGGAAGAAAGAAAGTGAACTCAGATTTGATCTTTCTGCACATGTGGCGAACCATTTGCTTCTGAACAGCCTTTCTATCTGTGCAATCGCTGTGGTACTGCATTGCCTATGTGCTGTCATTCATGGTTTGATTTCATTCATGGTGCTATGTACCAGGAATCCAACATAAAGCATGAACTCAACCAGCTATACTTAGCATTAGCTCCATCATTTTCTTCAGGGACTAAATACTATTTAATCCAGATCAAAATGATTGTGTTGATAGTGTTAAACATTATGGAAATGTAACTGAAATATAACTCAGACAAGGTCATATCACTGCAGCAGCCAACGCCAACCTTCTGTATCAAACAAAGTCCCTTTGACCCCAGGGAGCACTGAGTCTGAAGCCACCAGCCAACCTGTTAACCCATTGACGACTAGACCCATATTTCCTCAACCTTTGTGAGTTGGGAGTACAATGTCACTTAATATTTACATTTGAATTGCTTTTTTCTCTCTGCCATAGGTGAATATGTGATTATGGTGAAAGATGTCACCAACCCACCATTTCAAGGCCAGACCTTACCCCCAGCATTTGCCCTGCTGCGCTTGTTTCCTGCCAAGACCAAAAGTAAAAACAGCCAGACGGACAAAATCAAGAGTAAGTGACGTCCTTCTCAACACGTCAGAGACTTTCATAGAAGACTTTAGAAGAGAAGCATGACACGACCTTCAGCACTCAGAACCTCACAATAAACTCTTCAATGGGACATAAACATGTTTGTTCAACATCAACTTTGGCATTTATTACTTCAAATTGTTTATACATGGTCATGTTTTCAGTATGGAAGAATCCAGACATGGTTTTAGTGACAGTTGTGATAGAAGGGAGATTCACTCATTGATACAGAGCAGCAGAGTTTATACTTTACTGGAAATGCCCTAAATTATGCTAATAAGGTTCTATATGATTGGAAGCAGCCTCATTTAACCTCAAATAAAAATGAGTGAAATAAAAATGACTGGTCCGCCAATTAGTATGATATGTTACATTTGTTATGACAGAAGGTTACTTAAGCCAAAAGGGTCGTTCCGGGGAATGAGTGCCTTTTTGATATTTTAAAGGTCGGCTTTGGGCACGAAAAACTGACCAACTCCACCCCTTTCTCAATATTCAAACAGAAATAGGGTGTGCCTTTGGTGGTTTGTCTGTGTCATTCTGGTCATGCGCGCCACAAACGACGTAGCTAGTTCGTTAGCTAAGCTAGCCAGTAACTCCCCCAGTATGTGTTGACGTCATTTCACAGGATTCGTTTTTTGACTGACGCTGTAGAGATTGGTACGAAAGGGCACTTCTGTAGCCAAATATATTTTTGTTTGTTTTTAAGCATTAAATGACCTGGTATGATGGTGCATTGATTAGTTATACAGTTTAAAGGCTTTATTTTTGCGGGTTTGACCAAAGTAGACCTTTAACTCTTTGACACATACGAACACACGGATATTCATTCTACAGTGGTCGCTGCAGCGTATGCTCAAACCGGTGTGATTAGAACACTTATTTAGAATGTTACGATTGATACAACAGTCAGCGTTTGAGCTGGTTACACTGTTTTTTCACAGAATTGTTTTGGCACAAACACAGTCTTTACAATGTTATGTTCTCAAATGTTCAGACATTCACAGAGACAACATAACACAATTCTCTTCCAAACCCGAAAATGTAGGCTACATTAGTCGTAGCGCTAACTGAGGTAAGAGTGACCTAACTAAAGCGGTCATATTTAGCTAACTCTCGGCTGACAGAAATCATAATAGGAATTAACTAATAGCAATTACTATTTACAATTTATCACATCACGGATGACCTCAACGTTGATCAAAATAATTGCGTAAAACACGTTCTAAAAATTGAAAGTAATCTGATGATGGGTAGTTTATGCGTGCTACCATGTTTGTTTTTTTAGAGTCAAAGATAAGAGGTTACAAGATTAGTTGGGTTTGTTTGCAGTATGCGTGTTGAAGGGGGTGTGTCGTCTACCATCATTTATTTACATCATTCACTTCCGGAAGTTTACTCGAAAGATGAGTGAACCATCCCTTCACCTGGACTGACAGACGTTTACGTGACAATCAGAATGCATTGTATGATGTCAACAAACATGGTGCCACACATAGCTGGCAATTAGCTTGGCATTAGCTCATCATAATCAGTACAACTTTCATATGTGTCCATTACAATCTATGCAATAATTGGAATGCATGACTTGTCGCCAGAACTTGAAAACATGTGAATAAAACAGTAAATACATTATCCTCCATATATACATACGGTGTGCTACAGTGGAAACGACAACATGACATACAGAAACTATGATGATAATGATAATGATATAAGGCACTTACTTTGATAGGAACGCACACACGTCCAAAGTAATTATTAGTAAGGAAAACAACAATTAAGGAAATGCGGGTGCCAGACGGAAAAGTTCTTGCAAATTATGTTCTGTCTGGAGATGTGCAAATGTCTGCATACTTGATCTGGGGAAGTGCTTGGGTTCTCCTTGAAGAGAGAAGTTTATCTGGCTCAGTAATGCCTCAAACGTAAATTGTCCGTGAAATGGGCTACTTTTGAAGTGGAATGGGCTACTTCTATGTGAATCCATGAGGAGGTGGAACACACCTCAATTCAAACTGTTGTTAGAAAGTAAAACTTGTTAGAAAATAATTTGAAATCGACAGGTTGAAAAACAGCCTATGAATAATTAGCAGGCAGCGTGCCTTGGTTTGAGGGCTGCCTGGGTTAACTGTCCTGTTCCGTAACAARCACATTTAAGAACAGTGAGTGCATTCTGACATCACGTGCATAAAACAACTCACGCTGGGGCGACCGTTAGAGATATTTGGAACTCAGGCGTGAAGCCTGTTATATTAAAATAAAATAAAAGCCTGTTATGTTAAATGAAGTGCCCTTTAATGTAGACCACATGGGGAAATTTTTTATATAAATAAAGACTTGCTAAAGTGCTCAAATTCAGCATTTTGACATGTCCCTCCGTGAACCGTCTGTGACGTCTTTTTTTCTACCGTCATTGCAAAGCCCTAGTTATTTTGTTACTTTTGTTAGGGTTGCGTAAGTTCAACTGAGATAGGAACAATAGTACACCTGAACTTGGTTAAAATAATTGTTTAATTCAATAGTTAATAAATGGCAAATACAATTCCGTATATACGGGTTCAATGTTTCATCACGCAGGATAAGACAGAGAACTGATTTGTTCCTGACAAAGATAGTATATTATACTCATGACAGAGATAGTTCCCGCTTCCGAGCCGGCCTGTCAGAGTAGAGACTGGGCGTGGTTAGACTCACCCAGCCTATCGTTGATGTTGGCGCCTTAAGCCAGTCCTGGCCCCTTAGCGCATATGATGTCCCAACGCTGTTGCTGTGTAGATTACCCTTCTTCACCCCAAAGACTGGGGTCAGACAGCTCTGTAATATTGTCTGAGCTATTCACACCTGTCACACAATGTCCACTGTTCTCGCTCAAGGCTAACTACAGCTTCCCAGCTTCTTATCTGAGCTAACTGTTACTTCCAGCACACACACACAGACACCCAGGCGCCCAGACCAACAGTTTGTCAACATCCAATCACATTTAATACAGTTGCTAATCACGTTTGTTATTATTATTGGGTTATAGTCCATTGTACACCACAGTCAGCAGTCTCATGATTCAACCTCTCCTGTGTCTCTCTCAAGATTAGCACAGTCTCGGTCACACAGTACAGCTTCACACTACTGATACATTTGTTGCATACACACACATTTCATACAATACAGCGCTCTCTCTTACACACACACATTTCAGGCTGATTGTTCATGGTTAGGCCCTGAGCACTGGTAAGAGTAGCAAGAGTCAGCAATTCAAACTTTAATGCATAAGAATAGTTAGTTAAGCATGTCAAAAACCTTATAAAACCCCCACAATCCCCCGTTTGACACCTATAGGTGTCAACATAAACAATTTGTTAAACATTTTTGATTGACAATTTTATTTTTGATTCCCCCGTTTGACACCTGCAAGGTGTCACAACCATTAAAAATTCCATCCCTTTACCATATACTAGGTGGGCTCGTTACCACCCAGGAACTTATAACCTTCTTAGGGAGAAAAGTATTATTCATAAACCTCTTTTACAGCAAACCATGGGTCACCCTCAGTCAACCCCATCTGTTCATTGGTCTCTGCATCCTTCCCACTAGCTGCAAGCAGGGGCATCATGCCAGAGGCCTTAGCAGCATCTGCAATAGATTTCTTGGCACAAGGTAAAATGCAAGCAGCGCAACACAGTAGTAAAAGGAACACGACTACTAGGGTCAGAAATCCAGTAACCAACATGGCAGTATACTTACCAAACAGACCAGTGAACCACGGGAACAGACCTCCCTCCTCCACTCCAGCGAAACCCCTCATCTCCACAGAGAGTCTTTGCAACCCTGTCAAAGCCTTGGTAATGCTCCCATCTGGACTAGTGTCATTTGGGATAAAAGTACAACACTGTTCCCCGAACATCTTACAGACACCCCCTTGACTTGCCAACAGCATATCCAATGCCAATCTATTTTGCCTCGCTGTCTGTGATGTGGCCTCTAGTTGTTCAGCCAGTCCAGTCAAAGCAACACGAGTGTAATTAACAAATCGTTGTTGGTTATAATAGATGTAATTTATCCATGCCGTTTGCTTAGCATCCACTATAGCAGGGCCTATAATAGGGAGGAGATGCCATAGTCCATCGTTTCGTCCAATAGCCTGAAACTCATGGGGCACCCCAAGTGGTACTCCTAGCATGTTGGTATGTATATTAATCTCATCCCATGGTGCATTACGTCTTTGTCTYGACAGAGTGTTAGGCACAGCTGTCCTTTTTTCCCCCATTAACTGCTCTGCCGTAACTTCAATAATAGTAAGGGGAACTATAATGCTAGTCAATGCACAGGTACCACTCCAATTACCCTTTAAGGTGGGGGTCAAAAATCTTTTAGGGCCACAAATCCACCATACATCTGCCACCCCGAGTGTCTGATAAAGTCCCATACCTGGCCAAGTACCATTTGTGTTCTGAGTCTGTCCACAGTRGCTGCTGGGCAGATGTCCATAGTTTACCCCATCCCCCATACTAGAGARACAACTATAATTTCCCCCGTATGCTTTTACACCCATTGGGGCCTTCCTAGGTGGACCAGTAGGGAACACTAGAGACAGAGTCTTACAAAGGGTGGAGGTTGTGTTTTTGGTATAGAARCTTTCTAGTARGCACTCCCATCCTTCACCAGAATAAAGTGCAAAAGGATGGGTAGCCAGTACAGGTCGTGCATGTCCACAGATGACACAGTTTTGCTTGGCTAGGGATCGTGCTGTGTATCTCATATATGCCAGCCACATGTTGTCCCTCCCCTCATACCCTGTTTCAGTAGCCAATTGATCACTGTCTGAGATGTCTTGTATGTTGATTACCTGAACTGGGTTGAGGTCAGAGGAGGCAGTGGGGGTCACCGTGGTGGAGGAGGTCGATGGTCCCGTGGAATTCCGGGTCTGGAGAGCGGGTTTTGTAGATACCACAATGGTAAGTGTACCCAATGTATCCATCCCAATCCTCTCCAACCCCAGGGTGTAAGTGCCTGCATCAGAGAGCTTAATAGATCTAATGGTTAGTAGGATTTCATCACCTTTACACAAATTCCTAGCTCCCCATGCAAGGGAGAACCTATCTACTTTGGTCGGGTCGCCAATMCTATATGGGTATCCCCTCCTCCAATTCCAAAATTTTRCAGTATTTGTTACCATAAAATCCCAATAGGGACACCCTTTTCCACTGCATAGATATGCGGGGATACCTCYGTAGGACTTTATTAGTCTTGTCACATAGTCACTTCTTACATAATAGTTGGTATCCCCACACCTGTTGTGCGGGGTGCACACATCCTTGTTTCTCCCTCCCACCGTAAAAATAGTACATGCCTCTAGTATTAACACACTGGTTTGGCCTTCTATCAATCGTATAGTGGTGTGTTTTGGGGTATGGGGGCCAACAAGGTAGGATGTAACCCCCTGAACACCCAATATGAAAAATAAGAACATCCCCCCTCCTTTCATCTTTTGTCTATTGGCTTTCAGCCAGATCAGTTGCCACTTGTTCAAGTGTACGCTCTGGTGTGGAGTCTTTTGCACAATGGGTTCGGTGATACCAGGTATCCCCTTGTTTTCCGCTTACCCTTAACHAATGACTTGCCACTTCTTTGACTTGGTAGGGACCCTTCCACCTGGGCTCAGTCCACTTTCTGGAGTGCACCTTCACCCTCACCCAGCTCCCCACCTGCACGTCTCTGTTTTCGTCTGTGGTCTCAACCCCAGMGGTCCGCACCTCCACCACCTGTTTGGACAGTCTTTGGACAAGAGAAGTTAGAGCCTGCATGTAATCTGAGTATCTAATTTTAGCAATGTCCAGCCCTGGCAAACTAAGATTGTCATTTGGAGGCCCTGGCATTCTTCTGCCTGTCATTAACTCATGTGGTGTGAGGTTTGTGTCAGACCCTGGAGAGGTTCTCATGGACATGAGGGCCAAGGGTAGTGCATCCACCCATTTCAGTTTTGTTCCAGCCATTATCTTTGCCATCTTTCGTTTCAGCGTCTGATTGGCGCGTTCCACAAGGCCCTGCGATTGGGGGCGGTACACAGAACCGAACTTATGGGTTATGCCCAAGGCCTGTTCCACTTCTTTTAGTAGTTCGTTCCGGAAGTGGGAGCCATTGTCGGATCGGATAAGCCTAGGAACCCCGAATCTAGGCACCAACTCTCTTCTCAGCCATTTGACCACAGTCTTCCCATCCTCCTTTGCAGTAGGTATGGCCTCGACCCACCTGGTAAACCTGTCCACCATTACCAGGAGGTATCTTTTCCCTTCCACTCGATTGTCCATGCCCATGTCTGTGAAATCAATGCATACGTCTTGGAAGGGTGCGTCAGGAATTGGGAAGCTCCCTATTACTGCTCCCAAAGATACCTTGTTGTTGTAGTTCTTGCACACTTCGCAACTCTCCGAGACTTCCCTTGCCATGTCCAGTAGGTGAGGGTGTGACCAGGCAGTCCCCAATCTCTGTGCCACACTCTTCCAGCCTCCATGGGCTTTGTTGTGTTCTTCTCTTATCAAGGATCTTAGCAGTTTTGCTGGAGCTACTGTTTTTCCTTCATGAGACCTCCAAATCCCTTGGTGGTCTCTTCGTGCCCCACATCTGTTCCATGTGTTTTGTTCATATCCACCAGCCGCGTCCTGTAACTGTCGTACYATGTCCATGGTTAGTTCTTCTTGYGGTTCCCCGTTTCTTTGTATCATTTGATGTGCCACGTATCCCCCTGCTGTTTTTGCGGCTTGGTCCGCTTGGTCATTTCCCTCCCTTACRTTGGTGTTTTCTCGGCTGTGTCCCTTGCATTTGATAATGGCCACTTTTGTAGGCAGCATTATGGCTTCAATTAATTTCTGAACTTCCTGTCTGTGTTTGATGGGTTCATTCGAGCTGGTTAAAAATCCTCTTCTCATCCATTGGGGCCCATCTATGTGTGCAATGCCATGTGCATATGCTGAGTCTGTGTATATGTTGGCCACTTTTCCTGTACACAATTCCAGTGCTCTCCTCAGTCCTCGGAGTTCAGCRAGTTGGGCGGAGGCGTCCTTTGGCTCCAGCTTCTTTGCTTCTAGTACCTCGTGGCTCATGCCACCTGTGTCCTGTCTTACTACGGCATATGAGGCAATGTTCCCTTCTCCTGGAGTCAGGGACCTGTAACAGCTGCCATCTGTGAACAGTGTTTCCACTGGACCGTCAAGGGGTGTATTCTGTAGGTCCATCCTTACTTTAACCTGGAGGGCCGCACGATCCTCACACCTGTGTGGCTGTCCATTCCCCATTCCATCAGTCATGTTGGTCGTCTGTGTGACGTAGGTGATGTGTTTGGCTGTAATGGTTTTGGTTATTGTAGATTTTCTTTTGCTGGACAGAGTGAACAGCTTAGAACCAATAAAAGCTGTTACTCCGTGGTCTGTGTTTATTTCCAAAGGGTGTCTCATGACAATGTGGGCGGTCTTCKCAATGGCTCTGGACAGAGCAGCAATGTGTCTTGCACAGTCAGTTTGTCCGCATTCAATGTTGTCCAATTTTGCGCTGAAGTAGTGAAGTACCTTCCTCTCCCCCTTTTGTTTCTGATAAAGGATGGAATGTACATATCCGTCCTGTTCAGAAACATCCAGTATGAAAGGCAGGGTGAGTCCGGCAAGAGAGAGCCTCAGCTTGAGCAAGGGTTTGTTTGAGAGCAATGATGCGTCTGCTTCAATGGTCCATGAGAGTTTGGCTGTTAGATTTCTGTTTCCAGCTTCACGAAGAATGGCTCTGAGTGGTTCCACTTTTATGCAGTATTCTGGGACATGGGTCCTGCTATAGCCAGTCAGGCCAAGAAAGGACAACAGTGTTGTACCGTGGTGGGTTTGGGTGTTCCAGAATGGTGTTCTTTGGGCTGCGGACACCGCCTGTCCTTGTCCAGACAAAACTCTTCCCAAGAACTGAACGGTTTTTCTACAGCACTGTACTTTCTCTCTCTTAACCTTGTAGCCTTTGGTGGCAACGTGTTGTAGCAATAGTTCGGTTGCCTGAAGACAGGATTCGGCAGTGGGAGCAGCCAGAAGAAGATCGTCAACATACTGGAGCAGTGTCACACCCTCAGGTAGGGCCAAGTCCTCCAGATGGTCCTTCAGAATAGAATTGAAGATTCCGGGGGAGTCACGGTAGCCTTGTGGCAGACGAGAGTAAGTGTAGCATTGATCTTGGAATGTGAAAGCAAACAGTGGTTGGGAATTCTCATGGAGTGGGATGCAGAAAAAGGCATTTGCTAGATCAATTACAGAGAACCAGTCTTGGGTTGGTGAGATGTTTTGTAGAGCCAAGTATGGGTCAGGGACAGGGTGAACATCTGGTATGGTGACATCATTAATTGGTCTGAAATCTTGCACCAATCTCCACTTCCCTGTGTCACCTTTCTTAACTGGGAGAATGGGAGTGTTCCAAGTGGATACAGTAGGGAACAYAACCTCACCCCGAGTGAGTCCAAWGATGGTAGGGGCAATACCCTCTACTTTTTCTTTACTCAATGGATATTGGCGTTTGTAAACAGGGATTTGTGCATCTGGTTTTAACTGGATTTRGACAGGGGAAACGTCCACCAGGCCCACATCCTCAGGGCTGGTAGTCCATAGTTGTGATGGAATACGGGTCAGCATGTTGTCAGCGTCAGGGTGGTCTGTCATTTCTCTTCCATGGTGTCTGGGTCTCCGAACTACCTCTGGAATGGAGGTGTCCTCAGTACTCACCCTGATCCTCCAGACGGTTTCACCCTTCAGGGAAGAGGTATCAAGGTCAGGGATATGTGTCCYTGTCCAGATGAGTTTGTCTGCCGCTCTTACAGCCGGSCCGAGAGATCGAGCCTCATACCCAAAACCAATCATAAGGGTAACATGGGGAGCTGAATCAGATGACATAGTATACCAGTTTTCCAAAAGATCTATGTCCCCGTCCATCGCCATACAGTTTGCGGCAACCCCTTCCTTGAGGACAAAGATGTGTTTGCATGTTACCAGTGGTCTTCGGTCCACCATACTTTCATGCCATGCTTCGTCGTATATTTCATCTTTGTTCTCACAGTAGTTCATTGTGAGGTGTGGGGGGTCATCGGGTGGATAGTAAGCGTTTAGAGTCTGTATCCATGGTTTCCAGTCCTGGAATTGTTTACACACACGTGGGGTGTCCGGATCACTGTCCAGTAATCTCAGCCAGTAGACGTGGGATGGTTCTTCCTCAGGTATGTCATCACTTAGGTATAACATGCGTGGGGGGTCTGATGATGTCATAAGTATGGGGAGTAGCTCAGTTGGGGATATACTTGTAGCATGGAGGCCGTTGCCATTGCAAAAGATGGTGCATCCCAATTTGGAAAGTAGGTCTCTCCCCATCAGACCTACAGAGCATTCAGGGTTGTATAGAAATTGGTGAGAGTAGTTGTGGCCATCCCAGCAAACGTCTAAAGGGATGGTGAAGTGCTTCCTCATGATTGTTCCCGAGACCCCTGTGAAAGCTTGTGTTCTTGTGGTGAGTGGGTAAGTGCTTTGTACAGATGACCAAGTACAGCCTGTATCAATAAGCATCCTCTGTTGTTTACCTCCAATCAGACACTCCACTATAGGTTCCTTGTCAGGTGGGAAAGTGTAGATGTATGTACTGTTGTCTGGAAGGGTAAGGGTCTCTGGGCAGCTTCATTGAGGGGATCCTGTCTGATCGCCCAGCCAGGCCATGCTTGGGAGAAGAGCAGGGTTAGGAACCTCAGTAGTGTTGTTCTGTTGTTGCTGTTGTGGGTAAGGTTGTTGTGGGTAAGGTTGTCTTGGCCCACCCCAATTTCCTCTTCCCCCTCTTGGCATCCATGGTCCTCTCTGGGCCCCCCATTGACCTCTCCCTCTTGGTGGTTCATAGCTACCTGCTCCATACTGTACTGCGTATCCCAGGCCAGTATAATGGGGACCATAACCCCCTCTGCCACCTCTGCTCTGTTGTCCCCTCATGTGGCACTCCCGGGCATAATGTCCTGGTGTCCCACAAGCGAAACAAACTGCAGGGGTGGGCTGCCATGGTTGAATGGGAATGCCACCTCCCCATTGGGTGTCACGTTGTGGGGCCATCAACCCCGACATTTGTTGCACCACAGCTGATACCACCTCACTGGTGGCTGCATCCGGAACCTGAGCGACTGGGGTGCTTGTCATGGGCATCTGACGTGCTGGTTTGTCATCCATCAGCTGTTTTTTCAGGACTTTCTTCTGTAGTTGTTTTATTTCATCATCTTCCRTCCTRTTRCCTTCTCMGTARCMTTCCACATGYTGTTGTGCTATTTCAGTGAATTCAGCAACACCCTTCGCTGTGATTCCTACCACCTTCTCACATTCAACTCTGACGTGTTCTGGTAGAGATTTTAGGCATTGATCCAAGAACATGGCCATGAGTTGGGGCCTATCAGGCTCCTCATTCCAGGCCTGTCTCCACAGCACTCGTGCTTTCTTCATGTATACTGGGACGCTCTCGTTGTCTTCTAGACGCAGTGTCTGCATTAGTTGTGGCCGTGACTGGGTGGGATATCTGCTTCTCACTGCGGTCCATAGTTCAGTCCTGTAGTTTTCAAATTTGGTACTCACTGATTGTCTTCCACTCAACCCAGCTCGAGTCATGAGGTCCTTGCATTCCTGGTCCCCCATGCATCTATTGAGAACTGCCAGTATATCGCCAAGAGTTAGTTCATCAGATGCTGTCAGGCTTTCAAAGGCTTTCACCCACCTACATCCGGACTCTTCTGGAATTGGCAAAGCGTCCACTAGGGTTTGTAGATCTCGATGTCCCCATGGTTTGTAGGTGGATGTCCCTCCCACCTGTTGTCTCAGTGGATGCATCCCTCTTTRCTGTGCGGCCCTGCTTCGGGTGTTGTATGGGTGTTCCGTTAGTTCAATCACTTCACCCCTGAACCTACCTTGTATCCCATATTCTGTGCTTTCCTCCTCATTCACTTCCTCGGCCTGGTTCACATGCCCCACTTGTATAATGTGACCCAGGGATGGAGGGGACCTGGTGTCGTTACTGGTGTCAAAACGATCAGTCTTCCTCTGGTTCTGATGCAGGATGGCCAGGGTGTGTCGCAACTCTATCAGTTCCTCGTTCTCGGCGGCCATTTTGTCCTGTAGGGCTTTCATCTGTTCCCTCTCTTCTAGAAATCTTGCTTCAACCTCTCTCTGTTCCGTTGTCAGCTGGTAAGATTCTCTTGTTACACCACTCCCTTGTGAACACAGGAGGGAGACAGAGGCTCCTTGTTCCAACTCCATACTATTTCCACTTCCGTCTCTCCATCTGTCATTACCCATCTGAATCCTGCTCAATTGTTCCACTCCCTTCTGGAGGTATTTGGTGTTATCAAGCAATACCTGTATTTCTTCTCTTTTTTCCTGGTTCGCTGGGACCCATGGTGTGCTGGCTCCTTCCGGTCTCTTGTTATAGTTTACTGTAGCAGTGAGATCAATTAGTGGGGCCATCATGTTGGCTGGTTCGTATGGCGGAGGTGCGCTGGGTTTAGGCAGTTCGGGATATAGTTTTGCAGACCCGGGCGAGGGTGGTGTGGCATCCTTGCACATTTTCTTGAGTTTCTCTAGCATGGCTAGACCAATTTTTTCTATGAGTTTGGCCTTCTCCATGGTATCCTTTATGGTACCTTTCGTGGGCTCCCCACCTTGTTTCCATTCGGCAGCGGTCTTCATTGTCCTCCGCTTCAAGGCATRTAGTATTCTTCCGGGTTCTCCCTCAGTTGGCAGGCCGGAAGGATCTAGAATGGAACCATCATCTATCCATTCCCTATACAATTTTTCTCCTCTCCTTTTCCATTCTTTCTCGTCTTTTCCTCCGTTTATCTCTAGAGTTGATTTCAGTGTCTTAACAATTCTTTCGATTTGAGCCATATTTAGTTAGTTATTTTATTTTTTCTTAATTTTATCGTTATTTTGTTCTTATCTATTATTACCCGGGGACTAGTGTGTTCGTGTCAAATAATGTGAGAATATAGAATGTGGTTAATGTGTAACTTAAGTATGTATGGTTATGTAATTTATATACATGTCCTCACTTTCTGTTATTATTACCCACCTGACACAATACATACATAAAAGTTCAGTCATAAAGCAAAACAATCATACAGTGTATCTACTATTACCCGGGGACTAGTGTGTCCGTGTCAAATAAAAGAGGATGTGAGAATATAGAATGTGTTTAATGTGTAACTTAAGTATATATGGTTACGTTATGTATATATGTCCTTACTCCCTTTCACATAAAAGCCTGATACAGTACATACAGAGGGATACAATCATAAAGCAACAGACATACAGTGTGACTTGTCTTATATCCAACATGTCTTATCCAATCAGTGAACTTGTCTTATTTCCAAAACATTGCCGTTCGGTAATATGCGCATATAAACCCAACTTGTCTTATATCCAATGTCTTGCCGTTCACTTGTTACAGGGGACTTGTCTTATACAGTGTATTGCCGTCGAGGGTCCACCTAGACTTGTCTTATATTCCAATACTTCTGCCTTCCCCTGGACTATGTTGCCGTCCACTTTTAGTCGAGGGTCCACCTAGACTTGTTAATCGACAATTTGTCTTATATCCCACATACCATGTAATATACATAAAAATCCGTGAAGTCGGTATATTGCCGTTCAATTATTAGAACTTGTCTTATTTCCAATATTCCGCCTGTCACGGTGGTTATGTGGCCATTGTCCTCAATCACTTCCCTAAAGTCTTATAGACTTTTAATAAAACAACCCTAGCTTAGATACATACACACACACAAACAGGCTTTTAATATCACGTCATACACACAGTCATTCCATTGTCATTCTGTTGGCCAATTGAAAAGGCATTCGCCATCAAGTAGTACGTAATGAAATAATACGTAGTTCTTTTTATCCTTACTTTACTGTAATGAACATATGGTTCGAAAATTTAGCAACTTACACCAGTTAGGTTTTCTCACAAAATAAATTTGGTTAAATCCAATATGCAGAATTTCAGTTWTGAAACAATAGGCTCTGCTTACCTGCTTTAGTAGACCGGTCTTTTTGTGAGAGGACCCCGTCTGGCGACAGTCTAGGCCAAAGGCTGGATGGCTCAATGTCCAGCGAAGTTCCCTCAGATCACGTCGGGGTCACCAATTGTTAGGGTTGCGTAAGTTCAACTGAGATAGGAACAATAGTACACCTGAACTTGGTTAAAATAATTGTTTAATTCAATAGTTAATAAATGGCAAATACAATTTCCGTATATACGGGTTCAATGTTTCATCACGCAGGATAAGACAGAGAACTGATTTGTTCCTGACAAAGATAGTATATTATACTCATGACAGAGATAGTTCCCGCTTCCGAGCCGGCCTGTCAGAGTAGAGACTGGGCGTGGTTTAGACTCACCCAGCCTATCGTTGATGTTGGCGCCTTAAGCCAGTCCTGGCCCCTTAGCGCATATGATTGTCCCAACGCTGTTGCTGTGTAGATTACCCTTCTTCACCCCAAAGACTGGGGTCAGACAGCTCTGTAATATTGTCTGAGCTATTCACACCTGTCACACAATGTCCACTGTTCTCGCTCAAGGCTAACTACAGCTTCCCAGCTTCTTATCTGAGCTAACTGTTACTTCCAGCACACACACACAGACACCCAGCGCCCAGACCAACAGTTGTCAACATCCAATCACATTTTAATACAGTTGCTAATCACGTTTGTTATATTATTGGGTTATAGTCCATTGTACACCACAGTCAGCAGTCTCATGATTCAACCTCTCCTGTGTCTCTCTAAGATTAGCACAGTTCGGTCACACAGTACAGCTTCACACTACTGATACATTTGTTGCATACACACACATTCATACAATACAGCGCTCTCTCTAACACACACACATTTCAGGCTGATTGTTCATGGTTAGGCCCTGAGCACTGGTAAGAGTAGCAAGAGTCAGCAATTCAAACTTTAATGCATAAGAATAGTTAGTTAAGCATGTCAAAAACCTTATAAAACCCCCACACTTTGATTATTATTTATTTCATGTGATTAGTGATTCACATCTGTTCCTCATTTTAAGTTCAACCCTGTTAGGTGAACCAAACTCTCATTTTAATATGGCGAAAATATTCCTTTTGGAAAAAAAAATTCTAAAGAAATGTTGAATGTTAGTTCTACTCTTTTTGTAACTTTTCTGATGTTTTATGCTGAAAAACTGGGTGGGTCAAGCATAACACTTCA
The DNA here is from genome assembly GCF_002910315.2 of Salvelinus sp. IW2-2015. Lineage (NCBI taxonomy): Eukaryota > Metazoa > Chordata > Actinopteri > Salmoniformes > Salmonidae > Salvelinus > Salvelinus sp. IW2-2015. Next base: position 33,728,334 of record NC_036857.1, read on the forward strand.
ACCTCTGTTACCCAAAGAGAGACAGGTTAGCAATAAAAAAAGAATCTGAAGCTTGCATTCAATTGCCACACCTTGTTGCACACAACAAGCTTCCATATCCCCTGTCAGATGAGGATTTATGGCTGATTTAAGATGAAATCGTCAACGTTGTTACGTCTACCCTGTTACGTCTACCCTGTTACGGTCTACCCTGTTACTTTATTTGGCAGTTAATATGCAATTACTATAGTCATTTTTTTATTTAACCTCTTGAGAATTGAAAAAGTTTTTTTTCTGAAGTTGAATATGTGCTCTTTATGTCAGAATGTTTTTTTTTTAAATGACCCGAAAACAAACAAAAGGACGGAGGTTAGCAACTAGTTACTATTTTTTAGCTACTTTGCAACTTAGCATGTTAGCTAACCCTTCCCCTAACCTTAACTACCAACCCTAACCTTAATCCCTAACTCTAACCTTAACCCCGAACCCAAACCCCTAGCGTAGCTTACATTACCACAACAAATTCGGYATTCGTAACATATCATACATATTGCAATTTCGTAACATATTGTACAAATTGCAATTCGTAACATATGAATTGTAGTTTGTAACATATCATACGAAATGGATGATTGAAATTCACAAATGAATACATACCATACGAAACGTGATATATCATACTAAATGGAGACAGGTTTACGATTGTGTATCTGAGTTAAGATTGCAACGATGGCAACGCTGCGAGGGATTCAGGTTATTCCAGGGCTGTGTGTGTTTATTTTCACTCGTTATACATGTGCTGAACGGTGTCATTCCTGAGAAATGTTCATTTTAGTATGTTTGAAAGACCAGGATGTCAGACTACTACAGTCAATGAAAAATGAAGTATGTGATAATAATTGGCATGAGAGGAAAGGGGATAACACCATAAGTACTTAAAAAAATCTTTCACTCAGTATAAGTAATTTAACCTTGTACCAGCTATTTACAAGCTAATGGGAGGAAACATTTATGGAAGTGTTACCCAATTCTGTACTCAAGGTAGGCCTGTATATTGTTGTTCCACTCCTGGACTGTGTCATGTGCAGCTCATTAACGTTGGATCGGGTCGAGCTGAGAACCTAAATCACGGCTGACATTAACCTTGTGCTGGAATTCCCCCCTGTGTTTCTCTCCAAAGGAACAGCAATAGCTTATAACAGACTGCATTTGAGCCCCTGCCTCGGTTCAAGCGCTCGGCTCTAATGAAAGTAATTGGACTCAATTAGATTTAAAAGTTTAATAATGCACCGCAATGAAACACAAGGATAACTAACATGTGCACTTCACTGCTTAGAAAACAACAACATGTTTAGTAATTAAGTTTTCAGTGTTCCCACATGACTGGTGCCCCCAAGGTACAACAGCAGAAGTTATCCTGGCTCAGTTTTTTGCAATACTTAAATGAAATGTATTCATCCTTGCCTCTTATCTATTCATTTATTTATACATGCATTCGGATAAATAATTGAGGATAAGCCATGACATGGTAAACCATAATTGTGAAATTAAATGTACAACTCCTACGTAGATATGATGTATTATTGTATAAAAAGGGTGTTGAGTTATCTAAATTCAATTAAACATCTGACAATAGTTAGATAATTATATTGGCACTGCATCAGAGACGAGCGTTTCAATTTAATTTCAGTCGAGACATGTTACAGATTGCCTCAAATCCAGAAGTGGATCAATCATGTGATTATTGAGTAGCCAATCAAACCGCACAATAGTTGGCGGTGGATTAGTCACCTGTTTAATGTGTAGCCAATTAGACTGCACATTGATTGATTAGCCCAAAGAGGGGCTAGAAAAGCCATATTGTGGCACCAGCTGATCATCATAGTTTATTAGCTTTCCAATCAGGTATTATGTTCTTGTCATGTCTTTGTGAGAGTAGGCAAATATACACTTAGTGTACAAAACATTAGGAACACCTGACCAGGTGAATCCAGGTGAAAGCTTTGATCCCTTATTGATGTCACTTGTAAAAATCCAATTTAATCAGTGTAGAAGAAGGGGAGGAGATGGGTTAAAGAAGGATTTGTAAGTCTTGAGACAATTGATACATGGATTGTGTATGTGTGCCATTTAGCTGTGAATGGGCAAGAAAAATGTAAGTGCCTTTGAACGGGGTATGGTAGTAGGTGCAAGGCGCACCGCTTTGAGTGTGTCAAGAACTGCACCGCTGCTGTTTTTTTTACCCTCATCAGTTTCCCGTGTGTATCAAGGTCCACCACTCAAAGGACATCCAGCCAACTTGACACAACTATGGGAAGCATTGGAGTCAACATGGGCCAGCATCGTTCGACACCTTGTAGAATTCCGTGCCCCGACGAATAGAGGCTGTTCTGATGACAAAAGTGGGTGGACAAAAGGTTTTCCTAATGTTTTGTACACTCAGTCTATATTGTCCTTCATCCATCCACAACTTAACATTAAAGATAACCATGCCTGGTTCAATGTAATGGAAGTGGATGCTCTTCATGGTTCCATGGTCCAAGCTAAATGTGACTTAAACAGTTGCACGCTCTTACTTCAATGAAAGATCCCTACATGAAGAACCTGCCTGAGACTTGTAAGTTGGAGCCGCTTGACCAATGGTTCCAATTATGTGCATCACTTGCCTGCTTTTGCATCATCCTACTGCAGTGTACAGAGGGGTATACTCAGGGTGCGTAGTGTGGGGGGGGGGGGGGGGGCTCAGCTTCCCTGAATGCGGCATTAGCTCCCCTAAATGCAACAAAAGTAAGTAGCGGTGTGCGTAAAAACACTAGGGAAGCCAGTAAAAAAGCCATATTACAACCTATGTTGTGATATTTGCGTTGTTTGCTCTATAACCCATTCGGTCATACGCCAGCGTGACATAGGCCTACAATAAGGCCCTAACAACAAAAAGACAAGTCACACAGTGGCGGAATAAATTTAACTATACATACATTTGTTTCATCATAAAACCGGAGAGCAACATCTGTCCAGTGAAGTCCACAAAGCAAATATTGCATGTAACAAACAGTCATATGACCTGCAGCATGGTCAAGCAAGTTAATGTTTTCGACAGTTTACTAAACAACAACGGAGTTACCGCAAGTCAGCACAAAGACAGGAGCACTGCCTCCACTATTTCAGCAGCATTTCAAGTTAAACATTTAAACATCATCAAATCAACAAGGCTATATATGCTTAGTTTATTACACTGAAAACAAACTTAAAGATACCAAAAACCATTTAGTCTATCAATATTGCTAAATATCATGTGGCTGTCCATTGCACTGATTTTTGTATGTCTATGTATGTCTATGTATGTCTATGTATGTCTATGTATGTATGTATATGTGCGCAAGTAAAACAAAAAAAAGTTGACTCACCCTACTTGTAGACTAGTTGAATGCCAATGCCATCTGTCACGCCCTGGCCTTAGTTATCTTTGTTCTCTTTATTATTTTGCTTAGGTCAGGGTGTGGCGAGGGTGGTTTGTGTGTTTTTGTCTCGTCTAGGGTGTTTGTACTGTCTAGGGTTTTTTTGTAGAGTTATGGGGTTGTGTTCATTATAGGTGTTTATGTAAGTCTATGGTTGCCTAGATTGGTTCTCAATTAGATGCAGGTGTTTATCGTTGTCTCTGATTGGGAACCATATTTAGGCAGCCATGTTCTTTGGGTATTTTGTGGGTGATTGTTTCCTGTGTCAGTGTTTGGCCACACGGGACTGCTACGGTTTGTTCACATTTATTGTTTTGTATTGGTGTTCATAGTTCAGTTTTCTATATTAAAACATGGATACCTACCACGCTGCGTATTGGTCCGATCCTTGTTACACCTCTTCAGAGGAAGAAGAGGAAGACAGCCGTGACACCATCCTCCATTTCATGTTGGCAAAATGGTCTACGGCTCTGTCATACAGTACACTTTTAGTTTTTGTTGTCATAGGCTACTTAGCTAAAATGCTTGCTAGCCTAACTTCCTCGCATGGGCAACAATGAACCAGCTCAGTTAGAGAGCTAGCTAGTTAACTAGGCTACATATTGAACTTCAATCGTCTCAGGCCAGTGGCACAATATATTAATTTATTGTTTGATCGGAATCGCCGTCATAATCATGGGCCTGTACAGAGAGTTATACAGAGAAGTTCAAATCCCCATCTCCATCCATGGCTTAGGAAAGGGCCAATTTAGCAAACTAGCTACTACAGGATATCAACACAAGTTCCAGACAGCATCAGATACGTATGCTACACATACTGAGACAGAGGGGCGCTGTTTCCCTGCACAAACCGTCTCCCTGTCCAAGGCGCTGTCCACTCAGTAGTGCTGAATTTCGGCCTCAACTGAGCTCCTTTAATTAACGCGTAGATTTTTCTTTGTACTTGGTCATTTTTGCCAATTGTTTGCCATGTGCCCTTGATAACAATAACCTATGCCTTTATTCCAATGCATTCAATTTATCCGTTGTTTTATCGTTGTTTGATCTTGTCAGTCAGCTGTTTAGGGCTCTCATTGCATTGTTTTCATTGCTTTATTGATGTTCTCTGTGCCGTCCGTGGCCAGAAGAAGTAGACCATTTGTTTAGCTTGATTCTTTTCTATCATTTTGTTTTCTCTCCTGGATCAGCTGATGACTGTCTCCAATATCACTAGACAACAGCTAAACACCAATGCATATCCAATCCATCCAACATTAATGACAGTAGGCCTGTAGTTGACTCTTTCGGTTAGAAGCGTTTGATGTTGCATTGGCATAGGCCTACATTATTTTGGATTTGTGTGCCCATGAGAACTGTTTTCACGGCGAAACATAATGACATTTTACGTACAGGGCATTTTCCGAGATCTCCAAGATCCAGGAATCATACAGGGTTTAAGTTGAATCTTCTAATTCAATTGTTAAATACTTAGTAATTACAAATAATACTGTGAAATGTAATTAATGTAAGGAAAGAAAGACCGTGGTTTATGTCACGCGATCTGTGAAGTGGGGTGGGCCTAGTGGAGGGTAAACGCAACAAAATGCAGTTTAGCCAATGCATCGAAAGTATAGGGAGCTTTACTTTTCACCGCAACCGGCAATCAGAGTTTGCCCACCTATTTTTTTTCACCACTACATCACCGGCTACCGGGCTATTTGGGCTATTTGAAGTTCACGTTAATAGGGCTACAATGTGTAGTAAATTGACTATGTGTTAAGGTCAGCCCCATTTCAGGTGTCCCGACTTTTCAAGCTACCTTTATCAGCAAGACGCATCAATTAATGGAGGCCTAATCAATGGCAATCGCCAAATGTCATTAGGCACACTTTCTGGTTTTGTAAACAGATGTCTATTTCCATCCATCAAATGGCGCGAGTGTACATGCATTGCACTGTTTGGATTATTTTGGAGTGGACTAACATGCACAGGTACTTTTTGAAGTGATTTGTTTGACAATCAGATGAAAGCATCATGACTGGTTGTGTTCATGCCATATTAAAAGGTAATTCATTTTTACCGTTAAATTACATCTTTACATTTAAACAAATGTCACCCAATAGAGACCCCCCGAATATCATGGTGTAATTCGCACTCTGGGTATACTACGTACGTAGCTAGATAGTACCCATGCTTTTCTGAAATTAGCTACCCGTCTGTGTTCCTCTGCATTTGACTTGGTTTCACAGAACAGACATGTGTGAAATACCCAGCCCCAGGGTTTGTCCTCGTGTGTACTGTACTAACAGTAAATACCAGTATGGTTCACCAAACCCATGGTTAGGTACGTGGTTTTGGGGTCACGGTTAGGCTAGGTTTCGGTACAGCGGGAAAATGACATGCCATGAGTTACTGTAGTTGATTTTTGTTTATTTAAGAAATTACAATGTATTGGTTTTCCTGATTCCATATATAATCATGAGTCATATAATGCCTGATGAGAGGACGATTTCTTAAATGAAAACCAGATTACTCAACAACACTAAAATAAAGTGCAATATGCGTGTGAAATCAATATGTAAACATGGCTCAGACATTGTATAGGCCTATGCTATAATGTCTTCTTACAAAGAGAAAAGTATGCGCACTTCGGTGACTCATAAAGGGGGCGTGTCTGTAGCATGGTACTTCTCATTTCCCACTCTGGGGTAATGTGATGGGCTGTCACTGCTAACTCGCTGTAGCCCTGGAGGGCCATCCATCTGTAGTAAGTGCGACACAGGGTGCATTGGCCAATTCATTGACAACTTCGCCTTTTAGCTTGCTTACATAAAGCGGGTACTACCTGTTTGCTGAACTTGGTTCATAACGTGGCTCGAGCACTTTCACAAGGTGCTGAAACCCCCTATTCTTCTCAACCACCCATAATGAGCACATATCCGCAGCTATAAACATACCTATCGCTCTTGTAATCAGCTGCGAAGGGCAGCTTGAATTCAGAATCATCTGCAAAGGACTGAATGAAGAGTGGAGGATTTGGTCTTGCTCCAGTGGTAGTAATACTTGGTTTAAATGTGTAATTATTATTATTTATTAAAAACAAATGTACCCCTTTTTCCTCCCAAATTTCATCATATCCAATTGGTAGTCACAGTCTTGTCCCATCGCTGTAACTTCCGTACAGACTCGGGGGAGGCGAAGGTCGAGAGCCATGCGTCCTCCAAAACACGCCAAGCCACACTGCTTCTTGACACGCTGCTCGCTTAATCCGGAAGCCAGTCGTGTTGGAGGAAACGCCATACAGCTGGCGACTGAAGTCAGCGTGCATGTGCCCGGCCGCCACAAGGAGTCGCTAGAGAGCGATGCGACAAGGACATCCCAGCCTGCCAAACCTTCCCCTAACCCGGACGACGCTGGGCAAATTGTGCACCGCCTCATGGGTCTCCCGGTCGCGGCCTGCTGCGATACAGCCTGGAATCAAACCCTGATCTGCAGTGCCTTAGACCACTTGGCCACTCAGCTGGCCCCTAAATGTGTCAACATGTTTAAAGTGTTGGCAGCTGCGTAGGCTATTCTCATTGAGCGCTGGCGACATACACTCTCTTTCCATCGCCGTTGTAATCTACTGGGAAGCCAAAATATTCCCAAACTGGAGCTTTAATAGATAACGGAGAATCCTCCTGGTGTCTCGACCCCACCACTCGCCATCATAGAGAACTACACTGCTCAAAAAAATAAAGGGAACACTTAAACAACACAATGTAACTCCAAGTCAATCACACTTCTATGAAATCAAACTGTCCACTTAGGAAGCAACACTGATTGACAATAAATTTCACATGCTGTTGTGCAAATAGAATAGACAAAAGGTGGAAATTATAGGCAATTAGCAAGACACCCCCAAAAAAGGAGTGATTCTGCAGGTGGTGACCACAGACCACTTCTCAGTTCCTATGCTTCTGGCTGATGTTTGGTCACTTTTGAATGCTGGCGGTGCTCTCACTCTAGTGGTAGCATGAGACGGAGTCTACAACCCACACAAGTGGCTCAGGTAGTGCAGTTCATCCAGGATGGCACATCAATGCGAGCTGTGGAAAAAGGTTTGCTGTGTCTGTCAGCGTAGTGTCAGAGCATGGAGGCGCTACCAGGAGACAGGCCAGTAATCAGGAGACGTGGAGGAGGCCGTAGGAGGGCAACAACCCAGCAGCAGGACTGCTACTCCGCCTTTGTGCCAGGAGGTGCACACTGCAGAGCCCTGCAAATGACCTCCAGCAGGCCACAAATGTGCATGTGTCAGCATATTGGTCTTAACGGGGTCTGAGGATCTCATCTCGGTACCTAATGGCAGTCAGGCTACCTCTGGCCAGCACATGGAGGGCTGTGCGGCCACCAAGAAATGCCACCCCACACCATGACTGACCCACCGCCAACCGGTCATGCTGGAGGATGTTGCAGGCAGCAGAACGTCTCCACGGCGTCTCCAGACTCTGTCACCTCTGTCACATGTGCTCATGTGCTCAGTGTGAACCTGCTTTCATCTGTGAAGAGCACAGGGCGCCAGTGGCGAATTTGCCAATCTTGGTGTTCTCTGGCAAATGCCAAACGCCTGCACGGTGCTGGGCTGTAAGCACAACCCCACCTGTGGACGTCGGGCCCTCATACACACCCTCATGGAGTCTGTTTCTGACCGTTTGAGCAGACACATGCACATTTGTGGCCTGCTGGAGGTCATTTTGCAGGGCTCTGGCAGTGCACTCCTGGCACAAAGGCGGAGGTAGCACTCCTGCTGCTGGGTTGTTGCCCTCCTACGGCCTCTCCACGTCTCCTGATGTACTGGCCTGTCTCCTGGTAGCGCCTCCATGCTCTGGACACTACGCTGACAGACACAGCAAACCTTTTTGCCACAGCTCGCATTGATGTCCATCCTGGATGAACTGCACTACCTGAGCCACTTGTGTGGGTTGTAGACTCCGTCTCATGCTACCACTAGAGTGAGAGCACCGCCAGCATTCAAAAAGTGACCAAAACATCAGCCAGGAAGCATAGGAACTGAGAAGTGGTCTGTGGTCACCACCTGCAGAATCACTCCTTTTTTGGGGGTGTCTTGCTAATTGCCTATAATTTCCACCTTTTGTCTATTCTATTTGCACAACAGCATGTGAAATTTATTGTCAATCAGTGTTGCTTCCTAATTGGACAGTTTGATTTCACAGAAGTGTGATTGACTTGGAGTTACATTGTGTTGTTTAAATGTTCCCTTTATTTTTTTGAGCAGTGTAGTTCCCGGCTGCGCCTCAGTTTGAAATGCAGCAAATAAGATTTACATTTTGATTACAGCATGCACATAGGCTCTATTTGTTTTAACGGAATAGCCAGAAAAAAAATTATCCTTGATGTTTCTACAACTTGATTGAAGTACACCTGTGGTAAATTCAATTGATTGGACATGATTTGGAAAGACACACACCTGTCTATATGAGGTCCCACAGTTGTCAGAGCAAAAACCAAGCCATGAGGTCCAAGGAATTGTCCGTAGAGCTCCGAGACAGGATTGTGTTGAGGCACAGATCTGGGGTACCAAAACATTTCTGCAGCATTGAAGGTCCCCAAGAACACAGTGGCCTCATCATATTAAATGGAAGAAGTTTGGATCCACCTAGAGCTGGCCGCACGGCCAAACTGAGCAATCGGGGGAGATAGACCTTGGTCATGGAGGTGACCCTATCGTCACTGACAGAGCTCCAGAGTTTCTCTGTAGAGATGGGAGAACCTTCCAGAAGGACAACCATCTCTGCAGCACTCCACCAATCAGGCCTTTATGGTAGAGTGGCCAGATGGAAGCCACTCCTCAGTAAAAGGCACATGATAGTCCGCTTGGAGTTTGCCAAAAGGCACCTAAAGGACTCTCAGAGCATGGGAAACAAGATTCTCTGGTCTGATGAAACAAAGATTGAATTCAATCCCTACGGTGAAGCATGGTGGTGGCAGCATCATGCTGTGGGGATGTTTTTCCGCGGCAGGGACTGGGAAACAAGTCAGGATTGAGGGAAAGATTAACAGAGCCAAGTACAGAGAGATCCTTGATGAAAACCTGCTCCAGAGCACTCAGGACCTCAGACTGGGGCGACATTTCACCTTCCAACAGGACAACGACCCTAAGCACACAGCCAAGACATCGCAGGATTGGCTTTGGGATAAGTCTCTGAATGTTCTTGAGTGGCCCAGCCAGAGCCCGGACTTGAATCCGATCGAACATCTCTGGAGAGACCTGAATATAGCTGAGCAGCAATGCTCCCCATCCAACCTGACAGAGCTTGAGAGGATCTGCAGAGAAGAATGGGAGAAACTCTCCGAATACAGGTGTGCCAATTTTGTAGTGTCATACCCAAAAAGAGAGGCTGTAATCGCTGCCAAAGGTGCTTCAACAAAGTACTGAGTAAAGGGTCGGAATAGTTCTGCAAATGTTTCAGTTTTGTATTTTTTTATACAGTGGGGAGAACAAGTATTTGATACACTGCCGATTTTGCAGGTTTTCCTACTTACAAAGCATGTAGAGGTCTGTAATTTTTATCATAGGTACACTTCAACTGTGAGAGACGGAATCTAAAACAAAAATCCAGAAAATCACATTGTATGATTTTTAAATAATTCATTTGCATTTTATTGCATGACATAAGTATTTGATCACCTACCAACCAGTAAGAATTCCGGCTTCTTCACAACCTGTTTAGTTTTTCTTAAGAAGCCCTCTGTTCTCCACTCATTACCTGTATAACTGCACCTGTTTGAACTCGTTACCTGTATAAAAGACACCTGTCCACACACTCAATCAAACAGATTCCAACCTCTCCACAATGCCAGACCAGAGAGCTGTGTAAGGACATCAGGGATAAAATTGTAGACCTGCACAAGGCTGGATGGGCTACAGGACAATAGGCAAGCAGCTTGGTGAGAAGGAACAACTGTGGCGCAATTATTAGAAAATGGAAGAGTCAAGATGACGGTCAATCACCCTCGGTCTGGGGTCCATGCAAGATTTCACTCGTGGGCATCAATGATCATGAGGAGGTGAGGATCAGCCCAGAACTACACGGCAGACCTGGTCAATGACCTGAAGAGAGCTGGGACCACAGTCTCAAAGAAAACCATTAGTAACACACTACGCCGTCATGGATTAAAATCCTGCAGCGCACGCAAGGTCCCCCTGCTTAAGCCAGTGCATGTCCAGGCCTGTCTGAAGTTTGCCAATGACCATCTGGATGATCCAGAGGAGGAATGGGAGAAGGTCATGTGGTCTGATGAGACAAAAATAGAGCTTTTTGGTCTAACTCCACTCGCCGTGTTTGGAGGAAGAAAAGTCTGATACAACCCCAAGAACACCATCCCAACCGTGAAGCATGGAGGTGGAACATCATTCTTTGGGGATGCTTTTCTGCAAAGGGGACAGGACGACTGCACCGTATTGAGGGGAGGATGGATGGGGGCATGTATCGCGAGATCTGGCCACAACCTCCTTCCCTCAGTAAGAGCATTGAAGATGGGTCGTGGCTGGGTCTTCCAGCATGACAACGACATGAAGCACACAGCCATGGCAACTAAGGAGTGGCTCCGTAAGAAGCATCTCAGGTCCTGGAGTGGCCTAGCCAGTCTCCAGACCTGAACCCAATAGAAAATCTTTGGAGGGAGCTGAAAGTCCGTATTGCCAGCGACAGCCCCGAAACCTGAAGGATCTGGAGAAGATCTGTAGGGAGGAGTGGCCAAATCCCTGCTGCAGTGTGTGCAAACCTAGTCAAGAACTACAGGAAACGTATGATCTCTGTAATTGCAAACAAAAAGGTTTCTGTACCAAATATTAAGTTCGCTTTTCTGATGTATCAAAGTACTTATGTCATGCAATAAAATGCAAATTAATTACTTAAAAATCATACAATGTGATTTTCTGGATTTTTGTTTTAGATTCCGTCTCTCATAGTTGAAGTGTACCTATGATAAAAATTACAGACCTCTACATGCTTTGTAAGTAGGAAAACCTGCAAAATCGGCAGTGTATCAAATACTTGTTCTCCCCACTGTACATTTGCAAAAATGTAATAAACCGTTTTTTTTGTCATAATGGGGTATTGTGTGTAGATTGATGAGGGGGGAAAAACTATATAATACATTTTAGAATAAAGGCTGTAACGTAACAAAATGTGGAAACAGTGAAGGGGTCATACTTTCCGAATGCAGTGTATATATTTGACGTATTCATTCGGGTTCACAGTGCGTACCGAACCGAGGTCCCCGTAATGAACGGTTCAGTACGAATACGTGTACCGTTACATCCCAAATGTTTTACCATGTCCTATGATTAGATGCATGCTTCTTTGAATGTGTTTCATATGCATGCATATGCAAGTTTGCATTAATGTGTTTGACAATGTTTTACATGGCTTGGGAGTAGTGGAGGCTCCTCAGAGGAGGAAGGGGAGGACCATCCTCCTCAGTGAATTGCATAAAAATAAAAATAGTGAACATTAAAAAAGTTAGCATTTTTAAGTAAAACTATAGTAAATATATTCACGTCACCAAATAATTGATTAAAAGATATTGTTTTGCAATGAAGGTTTACAGTAACCTCAGCAGCACTCTGTATGTTAGCACCATGGTCTAGCCGGAGGACAGCTAGCTTCTGTCCTCTTCTGGGTACATCGACTTCAATACAAAACCTAGAAGGCTCATGGTTCTCACCCCCTTCCATAGACATACACAGTAATTATGACAGGTTGGAGGACCTCTTCCGGAAGTTATCAGAGCTCTTGCAGCATGAACTGACATGTTGTCCACCCAATCAAAGGATCAAAGCATGAATCTAGTAGCATGAATCTAGATCGCACAAGCTACAGCTAGCTAGCACTGAAGTGAATAAATTGTAGGTAAGTAGTTGACTCAAAGAGAGAGAAATACAATAGTTGAACAGTTTTGAACAAATTATTTACTTATAACATTAAGGAGAAGCAGGAGAGAGAGAGAGCTAGCTACAGTATATTTGGTTGTATTTTTTTTCACTTTGACTTAGCTAGTTTAGCCTACTTGAACAGAGAGGGATGCTGTGTTAGCTAGCTAGCTATGGCTTTCCAACACTGGAACTCTTCCAAGTCAGGGTAAGATTTTGGTTTTATTAATTTATTGCCACTGGGGCCAACCGGTGTAACTACGAGGTGGCAGGTATCCTAGTGGTCAGAGCGTTGGGCCAGTAACCAAAAGGTTGCTGGATCGAATCCTCGAGCTGACAAGGTAAAAATCTGTCGTTCTGCCCCTGAACAAGGCAGTTAACCCACTGTTCCCCGGTAGGCCGTCATTGTAAATAAGAACTTGTTCTTAACTGACTTGCCTAGTTAAATAAAGGTTAAATAAAAAAAACTGCTAATGCAGCTAGCTAGTTTACCCTATTCAAACAGAGAGGGGTGCTATGTTAGCTAGCTGGCTATGGCTACCCAACACTGGAACTCTTCCAAGTCAGGGTAAGATTTTGGTTTTATTAATTTATTGCCACCAGGGCCCACCGGTGTAACTGCTAAACTGCTTTCTGACTGTACCTATTGTACTGTATGATTGTAGTGGGTTTACTAATGCGTTAGTTCTAGTAGTTCTTGTTGACTATGACATGACAACAATGTAGGCTGTGTGTAGCGGTCAGGATATGAAGGTTTGGCTTGGAAAGTTTTTCACTGACGTCCACAAGCAAGGGAAAAGGTGAGGAGACCGCGTAGATAGTTGCGAAAATGAATGATATATACAACGAGCAAATGTATCATGCTGTTTTTATGTGGCTGCATTGAAAGTGTAGTGTTTGCTTGTGATCAGGGTGAATTCAGTCCGGCGATTCTGTTGATAAACGTTTCTTAAACAGAAGAAACGGAACAAAATGGGGATAAACATACCTGAATTTGTCCAATGGAAACTCTCATTTGCAACTGTTGGACTAATGATTACACCCTAGATCAGCTAGATGCAGGCAAGAGTGTGCAAGGCGGTATTGAATGTGTCACTGTCTGTCACCTTGATTACTCAAAATTATTTTGACCTGTGCACCTGCTTTGTAAACTTTCTTTCATAGGCTAGGTTGTAGCAACCTCATGATGGGTGAATGGAATATGAATAACAGTCATCCAATATGCTGCAATAGAAATAAGGCCATGCTCATAAAAAAATTATCATCCTCCCTCATCTTAAACGGCACCGACCGCCACTACTTTGGAGCATTGGGAGTACCTTTGGCTATGGGCTTGTTAGCTGCTGCTCATTTTTTCCAGAACTGTGTTTTTTTTTAAAGACGCTTTAAATTCAATGTGTTATTATTATTATTATTAGCTGTGGTGTATGCTGCTGCTTGGTTTGTTTTGAAGCCTGTTGCTGTGTGGTTTTGACATTTGGTTGTTGTGTTCTGTCTTGGATCTCAAGATTATGTGTTAGATGCTCGTTTCAGTAAAGATCAGGCCTGCTTACTTTAAGGAGCACAGACAACACCCCCTGTTGGAAAGGTACTAGGTAGTACACATAATTACAAATTCTTCAAATCAGTTTTTTTGCTCAAATCTAAATCCTCTTGGAAAGGTCTCTGTGTAGTCGTGGATGGCTAAGCTTTCACACCACATTCACTCTGTCACATTTAGAGTGTAGCCTTGTGTACAGCCATTATATACAATCAGCAACTTGCCTCAAATTATATCTGCATTTAGACGTGGATTTTATACAATCGCTCTAGATGTCAAGCCCCAAAGGTACATTAAAGCTTTGTTCACACTGGCAGTTTGAAGTGACTCAAATAAAATAAAAAATGCATATCCGAATCAGATCTTTTTCCTGCAGTCTGAACAGCCAAAAAGCACATGGAATCGGATATTTCAAGCCACATTTCAAACCACCTTCATAGGAATTGTTGTCACCTTAGCTTGCTAGTTGCTAAACAACAACTTCTGAGTGAGAGGAAACACGAGCACCATCACCAATCATTCTATGCCACTGCACACACACCCACCACAATTAGCATGACAACTAGCGTGGCCATGTCAGCAAATGACTACCAATCTGATTTGGACAGGCAGTATTCCAAAACTGATTTAAAAAACAAAACTGATTTGAGCATTAAGGCCTGTAGTGTGAACAAGTCTTAAGTCTCAGCGGTCGGATTTAACTTAATCCTTTGTCATATTGTTGTATAGGTAACATAATAATCACTGTACATGAATGTCTTTGCTTAAATACCATTTTTCCCACCCTTCTTTTATCAAACATTTTGTATGGCAATGCAACAGATATTTTGAGTATGTATCACATCCACCGACTACAACCGGCTGAATCTGAAATGATTTTTCACTCATGTCTGGCCCTTCCTGCAGCCCCCCCTAGCCCTTTATCCTTGCCCCCCCCTTCATCCTGCAGATGTTGGCTTGACTTTGTGGTTTGTCATTTCAGCACAAAGCGTGCTCTGTTGATCAGGAACACTGGAAGAAAGGGGCTGGCACTGGCAGCATAATCTGTCCTAGACAGCCGCCCAGAGCGCAAGGGGGGCGGGCAGAGGCTCACTCTCAACAGCCTTCCTCACTCTCACTCCCACCCCTGCTAGCCTCACTACCACCAGCCAGTTTCAATGAATGCGGTCTGTGCCCATTGCCCGGGTATGCAGATCTCAACATGGCAACCCCATCGCGAGACAGAGAAGCTAACTCCGTCGACTGCAGTGTCCTTATTTTGCTTCTGAGAGAAGGAAATGTTCTTAGTATGGAACAATGAAAGCTGTCTGGCTCGTAGGATCAATTTAGAACATTTGTATTCATTAGTCATCTAGCTAGCGTCCTAGCTGGTAAGTGGACACAAAACAGGCCTCCCTCTACCTGACAACAAAGATATGTCTTCTCTGTGGTGCTGCGGAGGCTATGGGTACCACTGTCTACAGAGAGTATGTTCAGAAATTACTATATGCTACATTTCTACTGTGGGATGTGTGGGATGTGTGGGATGTGTGTGTGTGTGTGTGTGTGTGTGTGTGTGTGTGTGTGTGTATATATAATATAAAATGGGTCTATAGTTTTCATGAAACTATTCTCTGTGGAGTATGTGCAGTGTGGAATCAGGTTAACATGACCAGGTGGAAAATCCAGTGCAGCCACAGTTTACTGCTTTGCCATGGAAACGGGGGATGTGCTTATCTGAAAAACATGCAGTGCGGTGCAAAGGCAAAATCAAAGGAATCGCACAGGCTCGGTTCTGAAGTATTTAACCGCATTGCTAATAGCCATTAAGAGACCTCTCTATGCCATGCGTCGTTTAGAAATGGCTGATTTGTGTGTACAAAATCTCCATTGTCAAACGCGCTATAGTTGGCACGTCTGACTTCACCCCAACTTTGCAGGCTCGACTCTTACTTTGGCCCACATGGTTTAAACTTGGTGTTATGAGTTGAACAGCTGTGGCAGAGTTAGAGACAATGGTGTATTCTCAAACATGCCTGCACAAATCCAGAGCCTGGGGAAGATTTATCGGTCCCAGAGACGGCAGCAATGAGATGCTGTCATCTCCTGGCTCCTGGCCGTACTATCGCTGGATCGGACGGAGGTGATACCGGGCCAAGGTCTGCTCTCGCACCCCCACTGGCCCACATTGCAAAGGGCAGGAGGTGCCCCTGCCAGAGCCTGCCAAACTCACACTGACTCAGGAAATGGCATGTTAGCCTGGCTAGCTGAGAGGCTTGTTAGCCCCACACTAGCTAGCATAGAGGACTGTTATCGTAGGCTAGGTACAGTAGCTGCTAGGACAACGTTATGTTAGCAGCATGTTTAGCTGTGGGGCGTGTTAGCCAATGTTAGTGGAGTAGTTAAGAGTTAGCTTAGGCAAGCAGGACAGCATGCTCACTTGGCTGGAAGAGCAGCATGTCTAGCACTGTAGCATGCTAGCCCAGACTAGTGACATAGCCTAATGCAGGGATGGTGAATTCCAGTCCTCGGGGGCCACAACTTTGCCCCAGTCCCACACGTGACTCCAATAATCAACTAATTGTGGTCTTCATTTTAGAATGCAATTAGTGTGTTAGCTGTAGGGCTGGGAGAGAAGTGTGATACCAATCTGGATTTGAGTTGCATATTCCTGGCCTAATAAATTAGTGGAGGCTAGTAAGTGTTGTGTGCTTTTCTGGCTTGCAGCAATCTATAAGCCCCAGCCCAGCCGTGCTATAATTATTACAATTTATTTTCTGACTGAGATTTGTAGTGCTTTTAAATCCAGACCGTCATTAAACTTGTTAAGAGATTACCTTTCATAATGCTATGTGGCTGTACCAGTATAGGATGACAGCCCACAGATGAGGGGATATTTTTTTTGGAACATGCTTGTTAAAATGTACACACAAATGTGCCTCATTTATTCAAGTCTGGCCTGAAAAGTGTGTGATGTTATCATAGCCCTCCATGCTGCCCAGCAACAGACAAGGCGGCAAAGTGAATCACCAGGAGGACCATCTGGGGAGCTGAATGCTCCATGCTGTGCCAAACTGCGGTAAAATAACTCACCATCATGCTGCCCTCAGATACAGGGAGAAATAGGGAAATGGAGAAGGGGTAGATGGCGGTAGAGCAAGGTGGTGCACATTTAATATTTCCTGTAATAGATGCTCCCCTCCCCCATTCTACCCTCTGTCTGTCTGTCTGTATGGCTTGCTGAATGGATGTCTGCTCCACTGTATTTTTCCCCATGGTCACTTGGGAAGCCAGCATTATTTTGTCACCCTGCAGTCTATCAAAGTTCTCTCTCCCCTGGATTGTGATGGACTCTCACTTCAACCCAGAATGAGTGTGTCCCAAATGGCACCATATTTCCTATATAGGCTGCGTTTACACAGGAAGCCCAATTCTGATAATTTCCCAACTAATTGGTCTTTTAACCAATCAGATCTTTCACATCAGATTTTTCCAGAGATTATCTGATTGGTCAAAAGACCAATTAGAGAAAGAACTATCAGAATTGGGCTACCTGTGTAAACGCAGCCTTATTGCACTACTTTTGACCCGGACCCTAAGGTGTCTGAGGCCTCATTTATCAACAAATGCTTTAAACCTTGCAGGCACCAGTTTTCCCGCAAAATGTATAAATATTTAACTTGAGAGGAAAGTGTAAGTATCTCCACGCAAATCTCGGACCGTGCGTAAGCATAACTTCTAGTGGTTGATCAACTGTTTGGCAAGAAAATATTGTTATTTTGTGGAAAAGTTAGGTTTTGCTCGAACTGCAGAATGCGCTGCCAGTGTTTGGCACTCGCTATGTGCATTTTTTGTTTGAAAAAGTCCCTGAAAAATATGAAAACATTCTGCCCATACTTCTACAGAAAAGTGAGAAGATGAAATTGTGCTTTCTTTTAGGAACTGTCATGTCCCACTTCCAACGTCTCCAAATCATACAGGAAATCAGGCATTTTTGTCACCAAAATGGTGAATGGAAGGGACCGTTTTGCAGGTGGGGTTATAATGCTTGTTTACTAGCGCACATATTGCTTTGATTTAGCAATGAAAGCGTGTGTATGTTGCATGCGGCAGTTAGATAAATCCCAATAATTATTTGCATACGCAAATCCTCGAATCTCCACGTACGCCAGAATTTAGTGAGAAATGTACGCACGGTTGATACAATGTCAAAAGTACTATGTAGGGAATAGGGTGCCATTTGGGATGCGAACACTGACGTGACTCAGTGCAACCAGACTGCCTTCTCCAGACCAGCTTGACTAGGGTGCTGTCATCCTCCACTGACTAATGTATTGGAGCAGGATAGCAAGACTAGAGCGTCGCTTACTTCATTGTATCGCTTCATCTACTGTTGGCACAAAGACGTAGGCCACAGATTGGAGAAAAAGTTCATCATCCATCTTGTTTAGGTCATGAAATGGACAGGCAGTGATGGAATGGTATGACTATGGTCGTCTATAATTATGTGTATTAATATTCTAACAGTGACTTAAAGGTGCAATATGCAAATGTCTACGAAAATCCGACAAAATTCACATAGACATGTGAGTTATAGATCTGGCATTCTCATTGAAAGCAAGTTTTTCATTTTTCAAATAAATAAAATGTTATTTGTCACATGCACCTAATACAACAGGTGTAGACTTAAAAACAAAAAAAACTGTATATATACAGTGGGTACCGGTACAGAGTCAATGTGCAAGGGCACAGGTTAGTTGCGGGTAATATGTACATGTAGGTAAAGTGACTATGCATGGATAATAAATCAATCAATCAATCAAATGTATTTATAAAGCCCTTCTTACATCAGCTGATGTCACAAAGTGCTGTACAGAAACCCAGCCTAAAACCCCAAACAGCAAGCAATGCAAGTGTAGAAGCATGGTGGCTAGGAAAAATTCCCTAGAAAGGCCGGAACTTAGGAAGAAACCTAGAGAGGAACCAGGCTATGAGGGGTGGCCAGTCCTCTTCTGGCTGTGCCGGGTGGAGATTATAACAGAACATGGCCAAGATGTTCAAATGTTCATAGATGACCTGCAGAGTCAGATAATAATAATCACAGTGGTTGTAGAAGGTGCAACAGGTCAGCACCTCAGGAGTAAATGTCAGTTGGCTTTTCATAATCGATCATTCAGAGTATCTCTACCGCTCTTTCTGTCTCTTGAGAGTTGAAAACAGTAGGTCTGGAACAAGGTAGCACGTCCGGTTAACAGGTCAGGGTTCCATAGCCGCAGGCAGAACAGTTGAAACTGGAGCAGCAGCACGACCAGGTGGACTGGGGACAGCAAGGAGTCATCAGGCCAGGTAGTCCTGAGGCATGGTCCTAGGGCTCAGGTCCTCTGAGCGAGAGAGAGASAGAGACAGAGAGAGAAAAAAAGAGAGAGAGAGAGAATCAGAGAGAGCACACTTAAATTAACACAGGACACCGGATAAGACAGGGGAAATACTCCAAATATAACAGACTGACCCTAGCCCCCCGACACAAACTATTGCAGCTGAGACAGGAGGGGTCAGGAGACACTGTGGCCACGTCCGACGATACCCCCGGACCGGGCCAAACAGGCAGGATATAACCCCACCCACTTTTCCAAAGCACAGCCCCCACACCACTAGAGGTATATTTTCAACCACTAACTTACTATCCTGAGACAAGGCCGAGTATAGCCCACGAAGATCTCCCCCACGGCACAAACCTAGGAGGGGGCGCCAACCCGGACAGGAAGATCACTCAAGTGGCACACCGCTCCTAGGGACGGCATGGAATTGCACCAGTAAGCCAGTGACTCAGCCCCTGTAATAGGGTTTAAGGCAGAGAATCACAGTGGAGAGAGGGGAACCGGCCAGGCAGAGACAGCAAGGGCGGTTCGTTGCTCCAGTGCCGTTCACCTTCACACTCCTGGGCCAGACTACACTCATTCATAGGACCTACTGAAGAGATGAGTATTCAATAAGACTTAAAGGTCGAGACCGAGTCTGCGTCTCTCACATGGATAGGCAGACCATTCCATAAAAATGTTGCTCTAAAGGAGAAAGCCCTAGATAGGAGACCTCACTATGTAGGAGACCTGACCTGACTATGTAGGAGACCTGACTATGTTTCTAGGGACAGTAAGGAGGCTTGCATCTTGTGACCGTAGCGTACGTGTAGGTATGTACGGCAGGACCAAATCGGAAATATAGGTAGGAGCAAGCCCATGTAATGCTTTGTAGGTTAGCAGTAAAACCTTGAAATCAGCCCTAGCCTTAACAAGAAGCCAGTGTAGAGAGGCTAGCAGCACTGGAGTAATATGATCAAATATTTTGGTTCTAGTCAAGATTCTAGCAGTCGTGTTTAGCACTAACTGAAGTTTATTAGAGCATTGCAGTAGTCTAACCTAGAAGTGACAAAAGCATGGATGAATGTTTGTGCATCATTTTTGGACAGACATTTTCTGATTTTTGCAATGTTACGTAGATGGGAAAAAGCTGTCCTTGAAACAGTCTTGATATGTTCGTCAAAAATGAGATCAGGGTCCAGAGTAGGTCCCTTACAGTATTATTTGAGATGACTGTACAACCATCAAGATTAATTGTCAGATTCAACAGAAGATTTCTTTGTTTCTTGGGACCTAGAACTAGCATCTCTGTTTTGTCCGAGTTTAAAAGTAGAACATTTGCCGCCATCCACTTCCTTATGTCTGAAACACAGACTTCAAGGGAGGGCAATTTTGGGGCTTCACCATGTTCATGTTCAATCATCATTGAAATGTACAGCTGTGTGTCATCCGCATAGCAGTGAAAGTTAACATTAGGTTTCCGAATGACATCACCAAGAGGTAAAATATATAGTGAAAACAATAGTGGTCCTAAAACGGAGCCTAGAGGAACACCGGAATTTACAGTTGATTTTTCAGAGGACAAACCATCTACAGAGACAAACTGATATATTTCTGACAGATAAGATCTAAACCAGGCCAGAACTTGTCCATGTAGACCCATTTGGGTTTCCAATCTCTCCAAAAGAATGTGGTGATTGATGTAATCAAAAGCAGCGCTAAGGTCTAGGACCACGAGAACAGATGCAGAGCCTCGGTCTGATGCCATTAAAAGGTAATTTACCACCTTCACAAGTGCAGTCTCATTGCTATGATGGGGTCAAAAACTGGACTGAAGCATTTCATATACATTGTTTATCTTCAGGAAGGCAGTGAGTTGCAGTGCAACAGCATTTTTTTTTAGGAATTTTTGGAGATTCGATATAGGAATTGGAGATTCGATATAGGCCGATAGTTTTTTATATTTTCTGGGTCAAGGTTTGGCTTTTTCATGAGAGACTTTATTACTGCCACTTTTAGTGAGTTTGGTACACATCCGGTGGATAGAGAGCCGTTTGTTATGTTCAACATAGGAGGGCCAAGCACAGGAAACAGCTCTTTCAGTAGTTTAGTTGGAATAGGGCCCAGTATGCAGCTTGAAGGTTTAGAGGCCATGATTATTTTAATCAATGTGTCAAGAGATATAGTATTAAAAAACTTCAGTAATAAACAGAGAGTAGCAGCAGTGTAAAAATGGGAGTGGGTGGTGGGGGGGGGGGGGGGCAATGCAAATAGTCCGGGTAGCCATTTGAATAGCTGTTCAGGAGTGTTATGGCTTGAGGGTAGAAGCTGTTAAAACCTCTTGAAGCTAGGGGGCAGTATTATAATGTTTGGAAAATAATGTTCCCAAAGTAAACGGCCTATCACTCTAAAGTTTCCAAAACTGTCAAAATATTATCTGTGAGTATAACAGAACTGATTTTGCAGGCGATAACCAGAGGAAATCCAACCAGGAAGTGGCTCTTATTTTGAAAAATCCTGTTCCATTGCCTGCCTTTCCTCCATTTTAAAGGGATATCAACCAGATTCATTTTCCAATGGCTTCCACGGAGTATGAACAGTCTTTAGACATAGTTTCAAGCTTTTATTATGAAAAATGAGCGAGATTTAGCGAGAAAAAAAATGAGCGAGAAAAATGTCCTTAGATTAGTTCATGCGCGCGAAAGTGGTAGCTCGACATTTTCTTTCTCTCTTGTATTGAATAGTTTACCGTCCGGTTGAAATATTATCGATTATTTATGTTAAAAACAACCTGAGGATTGATTTATAAAAAACGTTTGACATGTTTCTACGAACTTTACGAATACTATTTGGAATTTTCATCTGCCCTTCATGACCTGCACGAGCCTGTGGATTACTGAACATAACACGCCAACCAAATGGAGGTTTTTGGATATAAAAATAATCTTTATCGAACAAAAGGAACATTTATTGTGTAACTGGGAGTCTCGTGAGTGCAAACCTCCGAAGATCATCAAAGGTAAGCGATTAATTTTATTGCTTTTCTGACTTTCGTGACCAATGCTGCAAGCTGTATGTAATGTTTTGTCTACTGATCGATAAACTCACACAAACGCTTATTTTGCTTTAGCTGTAAAGCATATTTTCAAAATCTGACACGACAGGTGGATTAACAACAAGCTAAGCTGTGTTTTGGTATATTGCACTTGTGATTTCATGAAATAAATAAAAATAAAAAATAAAATTTTGAATTTGGCGCCTTGCAATTCAGCGGATGTTTACGAAAATTATCCCGCTCAAGGGATCTYTGCGCCAAGAGGTTATTAAGAAGCCTTTTTGACCTATACTTGGCGCTCCGGTACCTTTTGCCGTGTAGTAGCAGAGAGAACAGTCTGTGACTAGGGTGGCTGGAGTCTTTGGCAATTATTAGGGCCTTCCTCTGACACTGCCTGGTATAGAGGTCCTGGATGGCAGGATGCTTGGCCCCAGTGATGTACTGGTCCGTACGCACTACCCTCTGTAGTGCCTTGCGGTTGGAGGTTGAACAGTTGCCATACCAGGTGTTGATGTAACCAGTCAGGATGCTCGTGATAGTGCAGCTGTATAACTTTTTGAGGATCTGAGGACCCATGACAAATCATTTCAGTCTCCTGAGGTGGAATAGGCGTTGACGTTCCCTCTTCATGACTGTCTTGGTGTGTTTCGACCATGATAGTTTGTTGGTGATGTGGACACCAAGGAACTTAAAGCTCTCAACCTGCTCCACTACAGCCCCGTCGATGAAAATGGGGGCGTGCTCGGTCCTCATTTTCCTGTAGTCCACAATCATCTCCTTTGTCTTGATCACGTTGAGTGAGAGGTTGTTTCCTGGCACCACACTGCCAGGTCTCTGACCTCCTCTCTACAGGCTGTCGGGTCGGTAGTCATTTAGGCAGGTTACCTTGGTGGTCTTGGGCACAGGGACTATGGTGGTCTTCATGAAACATGTTGGTATTACAGACCCGGTCAGGGACAGGTTGAAAATGTCAGTGAAGACACTTGCTAGTTGGTCAGCGCACGCTTGGAGTACAGGTAATGTCCAGGTAATCCGTCTGGCCCTGCGACCTTGTGAATGTTGACCTGTTTAAAGGTCTTAAAGGTCATTGATAGGATAGTCTTGATCGGAGCTTGTCCATTTTATTATCAAATGATTGCACATTGGCTAATAGGACTGATGGTAAAGGCGGATTACACACTCGTCGTCGGATCCTTACAAGGCAACCCGACCTACGTCCCCGTCTCTTCTTCATGAGAATGATGGTGATTTGGGCATTGTTGGGTGTCTGAAATAAATCCTTTGCGTCCGACTCGTTCAAGAAAAAATCTTTGTCCAGTACGAGGTGAGTAATCGCTGTCCTGATATCTAGAAGTTAATTTTGGTCATAAGAGATGGTGGCAGAAACATTATGTACAAACTAAATTACAAATAACGAGAAAAAACGCACACAATAACACAAGTGGTTAGGAGCCCGTAAAACGGCAGCCATCACCTCCGGTGCCATCATCATCAACGGCCGACTGCATTGATCTTAGTCAACGACATTCAGGAAGGATACTTTGGACAAACTCTAATGCCATCCAGTTAGAAAGCAATACGCTATGGGCCGTATTGCTCCACACCACCACAGAGCATGGTGTTCTGAAGAGGAATGGTTGGTGTCGGTGCCAAATGATCCCCTCTGCAGCACAGGTTTGACTAATCTCCAGATGTCTGAGACGCCTTTGAGCTCTCTCCAACACTGGACACCGACCCCTCCTCCTCTCCCCGCTCCTCTGTCTTAATTGACTACCAGGAAAGCCCTGTGTGGAGGCTTTGTGAATAGTGCGGATGGAACAAAAAAAACGGTGTGATTTATCACTACCATTTTCATAACAGGATTAATAGGGGGCCTCCCTGTGTATTCAAGGGCAGTGGTTGAGGCGGTAGAACGGTTGGACTGGCTTGGGAGGGGATGGTGGACTGGCATCTGCACAAGGACACACCTGCTCCAACGGCCATCACCGTCACCACCCACCGCTGATCAAAGGTTTGATATAGCGTGGCGGCCGTGGCCCCTGGGAGACACACAGCTAAGAAGGCCCCACTGGGTGGGAGGAGACCGGACCCTCATTCCCAAGTGTGCAGTACGGCAGTCAGATGGAATTATATGGCTAATTTATTAACTATGGCCGCCGTACAGGTTGGTTGGTGTCCTCTGGGGCTGGCTAAGACGGGTTGCACTGCTGTGTTTCTGCGCTCGATTCTGCATTGGGATACAGTGGTGGATCGGCTGATCACAACGTCTGTTGCTAACTATAAGGACAGCCTTGAGATGCTTCACTATGGGTAAATCCATCTGAATTCAGTCACTTTTTGACAGCACCCCTTTTTGATTTGAACAAAACCTTCCATACATATTTGCCGATCGTAGAAGTGCTCAGAAAGTGAGTGACTTTTTGGACCTGAATGCCAAAACATTCAAGAGATAAAGGTGCTCAAAGTTGACCTATTTTGCATACCCTACTTCATCACTGGAAAAGACAAACGGTTGAGATTGATTTAATTTAAAAGCTTACAAACAGGGTTGTAAAACTATGTTATAATTTTTTTTTTTTAACTCATTATGTAGCCATTCATGCTCATACCTGTATACGGGTTGAAAATGGCAGATTTGGACACTGATAATTTGGCAACTTTTGTAAATGTTCTGAGTGAGAGAAATGCTGTAAATTAAGAGGGCTCTATGTATTTTGAAAGATGAGATGTTGAGGATTATAATAAATACTGCCTTGATGTCATACAAGCAAGCCAAACAGTCCAAATTTGCACTTCACATATCCATATCATAAAACTCATGTCATATACAGTGTCAATGTTTATGATCACTATGTTTGATGTACAAGATGACATGACGAAGTACCATGGGTTGTTCTGACCAGAATTACCCTGTTTGTCTATTGTGAAGGAAATTCGAAGCGGAACACGCACCTGCATCTACGCAGCAGCATCCACACGTCTCCTTTCTAGGAGCACCAAAATTACGATCCGTTTCTCTGAATTGCCCTGTGAAAGGCTAACACTGTAAGATTGTATTTTATAACTTAGCTAGTTGTGTTGGTAATAGAACACACTTTCAAATGATTTCCACCTGACCCAGATTGTGATTTATAATGGGTTGTTTTTGGATTTCGCAAACAACAGTAATTGAGTGATGGCGGGGATGCAGGGTTGTTCCAAACAAAGGCACTATGGATTTATTTTCCCTGGTTGACACAGACATGCTCAGGAAGGTGATATCACAACTTAAGCCTTCAACCGGCCTTCTCGATCCTATCCCCACCAACTTCTTCAAAAGAGTTTTAATTGTATATCTGAAGAAGTGCAAGCTATTGTTAATCAGTGCCTGATTGATAGCACTTTCCCCACTGCAATAAAAACTGCTATGGTGAAACCCTTTCTGAGGAAAAGTAATCTAGATTCTTCCAACCTTCCATTTAAAAATAAAACAAATGTTTGGCAGAATTGGTGTTCAAACAGCAAAATTATTTTTTAAGTGCCAACTGTATTTGTGAAAAATTCCAATCTGGTTTTCGTGCACACACTTAGTTAATTTTAATTCACAGGTAATAAAGATAAAACACCAGGTAAAAATGTAGGTTTTATTATAGATTCTGAACAAAATTTCAAATCACCAAAATGTGACCAAAATTGTTTTTTTACCACTTGAGGAACATTGCCAAGTTGTGGACGTTTCTCTCTCAGGCTGATACAGAGAGACTTGAGCTTGACTACTGGAATGCTCTCTTGTCTGGTCTACCCCAGAAAGCCATGGGTCATCTGCAAAACATACAGAATGCTGCAGCACGGGTACTGACCAAGACCAGACGGAGAGCACACATTACACTGGTTTTGAGGTCTCTGCACTGGGTGCCTGTGAGCTTTAGAATACATTTTAAGATTCTTCTATTGGTTTTCAAATCAATCCACGATTGTGCACCACAATCGTGGATTGTGTCCCTCAGGTTCTCTGGCACTGGCCTTTTAACCCAAAGCCTAGGACCAAGAGGCATGGAGAGGCAGCCTTTAGTTATTATGCCCCCAGCCTCTGGTATAGCCTGCCAGAGAACTTGAGGGGGGGCAAAACTCTGCACATATTTAAAAGAGTTCTTAAAACGTATATTTTTGTTGCTTTGCTTTTCCTTAGGGTGCTTTTTAGTTGTTCAGTTTGTGTCATTCTTTTGTATTTTATCTTATGTTTGTTGTGTAGTAAATATTTCAGCTTTTATTTTCATTGTTTTTTATTATATTTTCCAGTAAAGCACATTGCGTTGCATTCGATGTTTGAAATGTGCTGTATAAATAAAGCTTGATTTGATTTGAAAAACAAGTGTGCTTGCACTAATTCCTCAACAGCACAGCGAGGAGAGCTCAAATAAGCATCTTATAGTTGAAGACTCTTCTTTGAGTCATAAAAGTGCATTGAAATTACTTAGGAACTGTGCACACTGGAGACAACAGTTAATCCTCTTACTCAAACCCTTGTAATTTTTTGGTCTTAGGGGAGAATGGAGTAAGTTAATAATTTTTTTATATTTAGCATCACTACGTCATGGAAAATATAGTATTCTTTCTAACAAAGATATCAACATATATTTAACATGGTGTATCCCTGGAAATAAACATAACAAAGTCTTTTTTTAAAAGTGGTCTCTTGTCACATCTTACTTCGGGTGTGGGGTATGTTGAGCTTAGGGACAGGGTAAGTTGAGCCGCCTTGGGGTAAGTGGGTGAGGAGGAAGGCGACGACCATCCTCTTCAGTGAATTTCATAAAAATACAAATAGTGAAACATTAAAAAAGTTACTGTTTTTAGATAAAACTATACTAAATATATTCACATCACCAAAACATTTATTAAAACTGTCTACCGTAGCCTCAGCAGCACTCTGTAGGGTAGAACCATGGTGTAGCCAGATGACAGCTAGCTTCTGTCCTCTTCTGGGTACATTGACTTCAATACAAAATCTAGGAGGCTCATGGTTCTCACCCCCTTCCATAGACTTACACACTTATTATGACAACTTCCGGAGGACCTCCTCCAACCCTTCAATGCTCTTGCAGCATGAACTGACATGTTATCCATCCTAAGGATCAGAAAATGTATCTAGTACTGAAAGCGTAAGCTACACCTAGCTAGCACTGCAGTGCATAAAATGTGGTGAGTAGTTGACTCAAAGAGAGTTTTGAACAAATTAATTTCTTTGAAAATTAAGGAAAGGAAGAGAGAGAGAGCTACTTATACTTGGTTGTATTTTTTTACTTTCACTTAGCTAGCGAATGCAGCTAGCTAGTTTAGCCTACTACAACACCCGGCTCAAACAAAAAGCGATGCTATGATATCCAACACTGGAACTCTTCCAAGTCAAGGTAAGCTTTTAGTTTTATTAATTTATTGCCACCGGGGCCGGCCAGTGTAACTGCTAAACTGCTTTCTGACTGTACACTGTACTGCATGATTGTAGTGGGATTACTAACACGTTAGTTCTAGTAGCTATGTTGACTATGATGTGACAATGATGTAGGCTAAGTGTAGCGGTTAGCGGTCATGATATGAAGCTTTGGCTTGGAAAGGTTTTTTCACCTGGTCACAGATAGCTGATGTGTTGTGCCCTGAAGTCTTCAAGCGAAGAGAAAAGGTGAGAGGAGAAGAGCGTGTAGTTAGTTGCGTGATGGAATTATATATTCAATGATCAAAGTGAGCATGCTGTTTTTATGTGGCTAACTAGCTAGCCATTCCACATCGGTTACACTCACCCCCCTTTTGACCTCCTTTTCCGCAGCAACAAGTGATCCGGGTCAACAGCATCAATCTAACAGTTTAGCTTCCGTCCCTCTCCTCGCCCCTACCTGGGCTCGAACCAGGGACCCTCTGCACATATCGACAACAGCCACCCTCGAAGCATTGTTACCCACCGCTCCACAAAAGCCACAGCCCTTGCAGTGCAAGGGGAACAACTACTTCAAGGTCTCAGAGCGAGTGACGTCACCGATTGAAACGCTATTAGCGCACACCCCGCTAACTAGCTAGCCATTTCACATCGGTTACACTCATAAAAAAAAATGATCCTCCCTCATCTTAAACGGCACTGACCGCCACTGGGATGATGGTGCTGGTAGGTCAAAGTTTAATTCATGGAATGGGGGTATTATATTTTGTATATCTTAAATATACGCCTACTTTTAGATATAGATCTCTCTGTTCAATATCACTTCCACTTCCAGTTGTCTGGGACAGGGATGTTGTTTTGGTGTGCCAATTTGTAAGCTGGGCTACTAAGCCTTTGAAACTCGTCCGCAAAATTCTTGATATGTTTAGCAAGCTCAGTCTCTATGCCAACAAATAAGACCTTGTGTGTCTCTGCTACTCTATCTATCATATCCTTCACCTTCACATAGGTACATGTTCGTTTTCTTTTTTTGTACCTCTTCAGTGTCATTCACTTTATTTTTTCATCCCTTTCTGCTGCTTGAATGGACTTCTTCCCTTCTCTCACTTCCTTGGCTGCTTACTCAAAAACCTCAAGGGGGGCTGATGTCTGCTCTCAAACAATACAAATACTATCTTGAGTTCATATGCATGACACATTGCAAAAATACTATGAATAAAACTGAACAAATGTAATAATAATTTGTATGGGGTATGTTGGCCATTGGCTCAACTTACCCCATGGCCATTCGCTCAACTGACCCCACGGCAAACATTTTGACTATATTAGACCACACAGCTATAAGGATGCACTTTCATGCTAGGTTTAGGACCTCATATTGTAGCTTAAAGAGACCCCAACTAAAGTATAAACAATCTAATCTGGTTTAGAGCAAAGAATCAAATAAGCAAAGAAGAAAATGCTCACCCAGAAGTGGCGCTCCTAGTGGCCGGGGACTTTAATGCAGGCAAACTTTAATCAGTTTTACCAGGTTTTTACCAGCATGTCACATGTGCAACCAGGGGAAAGAAAATCCTAGACCACCTTTACTCCACAAACAGAGATGCATACAAAGCTCTCCCCCGCCCTCCATTTGGCAAATTTGACCATAATTATATCCTCCTGATTCCTGCTTACAAGCAAAAACTAAAGCAGGAAAAACCAGTGACTCGCTCAATACGGAACAGGTTAGATGACGCAGATGCTACACTATAGGACTGTTTTGCTAGCACAGACTGGAATATGTTCCCGGGATTCATCCAATGGCATTGAGTAATACACCACCTCAGTCATTGGCTTCATCAATAAGTGCATTGGCGACGTCGTTCCCACAGTGACTGTACGTACATATCCCAACCAGAAGCCATGGATTACAGGCAACATCCGCATCGAGCTAAAGGTTAGAGCTGCCGCTTTCAAGGAGCGGGAGACTAATCCGGACACTTATAAGAAATCCCGCTATGCCCTCAGACGACCCATTAAACAAGCAAAGCGTCAATGCAGGATTAAGAATGAATCCTACTACACCGGCTCTGACGCTCGTCGGATGTTGCAGGGCTTGAAAACTAATAAGGACTACAAAGGGAACTCAGACGCGAGCTGCCCAGTGACGCGAGCCTACCAGACGAGCTAAATGCCTTTTATGCTCGCTTCGAAACAAGCAACACTGAAGCATGTACGAGAGCACCAGCTGTTCTGGATGACTGTGTGATAACGCTCTCGGTAGCCGATGTGAACAAAACCTTTAAACAGGTCAACATTCACAAATCCACTGGGCCAGACGGATTACCAGGATGTGAACTCAAAGCATGGGCGGACCAACTGTCAAGTGTCTTCACTGACATTTTCAACCTCTTCCTGACCGAGTCTGTAATACCTACATGTTTCAAGCAGACCACCATAGTCCCTGTGCCCAAGGAAGCAAAGGTAACCTGTCTAAGTGATTAGCCGTCCCGTGGCACTCACGTCGGTAGCCATGAAGTGTTTTGAAAGGCTGGTCATGGCTCACATCAACAGCATCCTCCCGGACACCCTAGACCCACTTCAATTCGCATACCGCCCCAACAGATCCACAGATGACGCAATCTCAATCGCACTCCACACCCCCATTAACATCGCTGTAGTGGAGCGGGTTGAGAGTTTCAAGTTCCTTGGTGTCCACATCACCAACGAACTATCATAGTCGAAACATACCAAGACAGTCGTGAAGAGGGCACGACAAAACCTTTTCCCCCTCAGGAGACTGAAAAGATTTGGCACGGGCCCTCAGATCCTCAAAAGGTTCTACAACTGCTGCACCATCGAGAGCCGGTTGCATCACCGCCTGGTATGGCAACTGCTCGGCATCTGACCGTAAGGCTCTACAGAGGGTAGTGCAAACGGCCCAGTACATTACTGGGGCCAAGCTTCCTGCCATCCAGGACTGGAGTAAGTTAATAGGCGGTGTCAGAGAGGAAAGCCCATAAAATTGTCAGAGACTCCAGTCACCCTAGACTGTTTTCTCTGCTACCATACGGCAAGCGGTACCGGAGCGCCAAGTCTAGGACCAAAAGGCTCCTCAACAGCTTCTACCCCCAAACCATTAGACTGCTGAACAATTCATAAAAATCGCCACCGGACAATTTACATTGACACCCCCCCTCCTCTTGTACACTGCTGCTACTCGCTGTTTGTTTGTTACCTATGCATAGTCACTTCGCCCCCACCTACATGTACAGATTACCTCAACTAGCCTGTACCCCTGCACACTGACTCGGTACCGGTGCCCCCTGTATACAGCCTCGTTATTGTATTACTTTTTATTATTTTAGCCTACCTTGTAAATATTTTCTTCTTCTTGAACTGCACTGTCGGTTAAGGGCTTTTCAGTAAGCATTTTACGGTAAAGTCTACACTTGTTGTATTCGGCGCATGTGGCAAATAAAGTTAGAATGCATTTAGATACAAGCATCATCAAATCTGTAACACAATACATTCATTTGACTTTGTGAAAATCAGTCTTTAGAACCTAACTTCCTCACTTACCACTTTTTCCATGTGGTTTCTTCAATCACAGATTCCATGAAATGATGACCTCTTCCTAAATATTTGGTCACATGATTACTTTTTTCCTAGAAACAAGGGGTAGCTCAACTAACATTTTACATTTTACAGGAATATTCTTATCATGTTATTGAATGTATCCAGAGTTCAGATTTCGTCATCAACAGAAAAATACAGTAAATGTAAAATGCACATAAAATAAACTGTAACTATGTTTCCATCCAGCTGAGTAAAGTCATACCATATTAACAAAAAACACGACAGCTGTGATGGAAACAGGACGTTTTTGGTACTATTTTATAAATGCCAACAGATCATTTGTTAATTCGACATGGTGGGATTGTTTTGTGTCAGTAAAATGAATTATGTGTTAAATGGCGGTGGAAACGCCTTTAATGCAAATATTGATATAATAACCATCATATCAAAGTAAACTTGGAGTCACACGATAATATGGTGTGTAGTCCTGAACCAAGAGTTTGATGTCAGACCATTTCTTACATGAATATGTCGCTTTGAATTGTCTTGCCTTCCAGGTCACCTACTTGGTCATTTTTTAAATATATATTTTTTTCCGTAACTACTACATTTGACCATCTCATTGATATCAAATTATTAGAGATACACAAATTGTGTTAGCACCCACCATGTGTCATGTCCGCATTGGTCATGTGAGGTGAAATGTGTATGTTTTGGGATGTGAGCACTCTGTTTGTTTGACCTGACGAAGATCCCTTTCGTATCGAAACGTTGTCAATAAAGTGGGGAATTGGGCTCTTTAACAGTGTGCGGGCCTTCTTGTTCTTTAATAGTGTGTCGTCCTCCCACTATGACTCGGGAAACCATGCAGTTTATTAGGCTACAGATGAAATAAGTTATGATGAACTTCACATGGTGGTGAAAGTGTACAGTGATAAGCGTGATGCTCCTTTACAATAAATATTGAGGGTCATCTATAGTTTGGAAGCACATCAACTCTACAAGAGGAGCACGTTTATTTTTTGATTCAATAAGTAGCTGTTGGTATTGTCTTGCTAGTGTAATTGGATTTAAGTGCTGTCTTTTAAATAGAGGCCTACTTAATCATTGCTGTTTGAAATATCTGATTGCTCAGTACGTGTGACTGTCGTCGTAGACTTAGATTTCAGGCCTTTTTGTGTGGGAGGTGTCTTTCACCTCTGCTAGGCAATTAGAGTTAGTTCTTCAGTCTCCCCTGTTTTTTCAGCGGCATCTGCGTCAAGCGGTGGTATTGTCAAGTGGCGGTGTTGTCGTAAAAACGAAGACGTTCTGCCGAGTTATTTGAGGAAGGAAAGAGAGGAAGGCGCCACAACATCTTTGGCAAGTACAGTTGAAGTCGGAAGTTTACATACACCTTAGCCAAATACATTTAAACTCAGGTTTTCACAATTCCCTACATTTAATCCTAGTAAAAATCCCATGTCTTAGGTCAGGGAGGATCACCACTTTATTTTAAGAATGTGAAATGTCAGAATAATAGTAGAGAGAATTATTTATTTCAGCTTTCATTTCTTTCATCACATTCCCAGTGGGTCAGACATTTGCATACACTCAATTAGTATTTGGTAGCATTGCCTTTAAATTGTTTAACTTGGGTCAAATGTTTCAGGTAGCCTTCCACAAGCTTCCCACAATAAGTTGGGTGAATTCTGGCCCATTCCTCCTGACAGAGCTGGTGTAACTGAGTGAGATTTGTAGGCCTCCTTGCTCACACACACTTTTTCAGTTCTGCCCACAAATGTTCTATAGGATTGAGGTCAGGGCTTTGTGATGGCCACTCCAATACCTTGACCTTGTTGTCCTTAAGCCATTTTGCCACAACTTTGGAAGTATGCTTGGGGTCATTGTCCATTTGGAAGACCCATTTGCAACAAAGCTTTAACTTCCTGACTGATGTCTTGAGATGTTGCTTCAATATATCCACATAATTTTCCTACCTCATGATGCCATCTATTTTGTGAAGTGCACCAGTCCCTCCTGCAGTAAAGCACCCCCACAACATGATGCTGCCACCCCCGTGCTTCACGGTTGGGATGGTGTTCTTTGGCTTGCAAGCCTCCCCCTTTTTCCTCCAAACATAACGATGGTCATTATGGCCAAACAGTTCTATTTTTGTTTCATCAGACCAGAGGACAATTTCTCCAAAAAGTACGATCTTTGTCCGCATGTGCAGTTGCAGACCGTAGTCTGGCTTTTTTATGGTGGTATTGGAGCAGTGGCTTCTTCCTTGCTGAGCGGCCTTCCAGGTTATGTCGATATAGGACTCGTTTTACTTTGGATACAGATACTTTTGTACGTGTTTCCTCCAGCATCTTCACAAGGTCCTTTGCTGTTGTTCTGGGATTGATTTGTATGACGGCTGCATGGTCCCATGGTGTTTATACTTGTGTACTATTGTTTTTTACAGATGAACGTGGTACCTTCAGGCATTTGGAAATTTCTCACAAGGATGAACCCGAATTGTGGAGGTCTACAATTTTTTTCGGAGGTCTTGGCTGATTTCTTTTGATTTTCCCATGATGTCACTGAGTATGAAGGTAGGCCTTGAAATACATCCACAGGTACACCTCCATTTGACTCAAATGATGTCAATTAGCCTATCAGAAGCTTCTAAAGCAATGACATAATTTTCTGGAATTTTCCAAGCTGTTTAAAGGCACAGTCAACTTAGTGTATGTACACTTCTGACCCACTGGAATTGTGATACAGTGAATTATAAGTGAAATGGGGAGTTTCTCCCATTCAAGCTCTGTCAGGTTGGATGGGGAGAGTCGCTGCACAGCTATTTTCAGGTCTCTCCAGAGATGTTCGATCGGGTTCAAGTCCGGGCTCTGGCTGGGCCACTCAAGGACATTCATAGACTTGTCCCAAAGCCACTCCTGCATTGGTTTGTCTATGTGCTTAGGTCATTGTCCTGTTGGAAGGTAAACCTTCGCCCCAGTCTGAGCGCTCTGGAGCAGGTTTTCATCACTTTGCTCCGATCATCTTTCCCCCGATCCTGTCTAGTCTCCCAGTCCCTGCCACTGAAAAACATCCCCACAGCATGATTCTGCCACCGCCATGCTTCAGCGTAGGGATGGTGCAAGGTTTCCTCCAGGCGTTACGCTTGGCATTCAGGCCAAAGAGTTCAATCTTGGTTTCATCACACCGGAGAATCTTGTTTCTTATGGTTTGAGGTGTCTTTTAAGTGCCTTTTGGTAAACTCCAAGCGGACTGTCATGTGCCTTTTACTGAGGAGTGGCTTCCGTCTGGCCACTCTATCATAAAGGCCTGACTGGTGGAGTGCTGCAGAGATGGTTGTGCTTCTGGAAAGTTCTTCCATCTCCACAGAGGAACTCTGGAGCTCTGTCAGAGTGACCATCAGGTTATTTTCCAAATCATGTCCAATCAATTTAATTTACCACAGGTGGACTCCAATCAAGTTGTAGAAACATCTAAAGGATGATCAATGGAAACAGGATGCACCTCAGCTCAATTTTGAGTCTCATAGCAAAGGGTCTGAATACTTATGTAAATAAGGTATTTCTGTTTTAATTTTGAATACATTTGTAAAAATGTTTTTCATCCATTTTAGAATAAGGCTGTAACGTAACAAAATTTGCAAAAGGTCAAGTGGTCGGAACACTTTCCAAATGCACTGTAGCTATTAAAAGGCTTGATGATCAGTTGATTAGTTGAAATGGAAAAATGTGTTCAGAAAAATGTTCACCTCTGCGAGTCTCCTGACAAGATTTTCCCTGGTTTAGTCGCTCCATATCACTGGTGGTCGACAACCCAACAAATTAACATTACCTTATGCTTGTCAACCCAGCAATTGTGTGCCAAAGTGCAAGCAGCACACACTGATTGTAAGCAGTATGATGATTTGCTTTTCAATTGTGGCGCATTTACTGTATTGTGTATGTATGCCACAGAGCCCCTGCGTAGCCGTCTTCCCCTATGTTTCTCAGATAAGGGAAACACTGAATGCCTCAGATCTCCCGCAATCCCTGGAGCCTCGTTTAAGCTCTGGGTTCCCGGTGTGCCACCCCTAATTTAATTACCTTCCTGCTTT
Organism: Salvelinus sp. IW2-2015; assembly: GCF_002910315.2. Lineage (NCBI taxonomy): Eukaryota > Metazoa > Chordata > Actinopteri > Salmoniformes > Salmonidae > Salvelinus > Salvelinus sp. IW2-2015. The sequence goes on from NC_036857.1 coordinate 33,763,680, forward strand.
CTCCCCCTTGTCTTTGTCGGGTCTGCCTGCTGTATGCTCTGGCTTCCAGCCCCACATTCCATTAAAACACACACACACACACACACACCGAACACACACACACACACACACACACACACACACACACACACACACACACACACACACACACACACACACACACACACACACACACACACACACACACACACACACACACCACACACACACTCACAGAGACAGATGCACACACACTCTGTTACTCTTGCAGTAGGCGAGCCAACACACACACATGCTCATCCACATCCCCCTGAGCAGGTGAGAGGAGTGCAGATGCACTCGAGTCAGCAGGATAATAAGCCCATAATAACTACCCCAGTCTGCCTTTCCTCACCTCTCCTCTTCCCCCTATGCACTGCACTGTGGTTGCGGCGTTCCCCTCAAGGCTGGCGTTTGCGGTGTAGGGCTTCTCAAAGTCTTCCCTTGTTATTATCCTTAAACAAGCCGTTACAGCCGTGTCTCCAAGTGGAGAAAATAGAGGGGGCACACCCAGAGCAAAGTGCTGTGTTTTTTCTAGACATGCAAATGGTAACCTCTCTGGCAAGTTGATTGGACAAAGTTCTCAACGGTTAAAAAAGCACCGGAAAACAACATAAGTAGTAGTGCTATGTTTGTGATTCTGGTTACAAAACATCTTTCTATTTTTGAAAAAGGCATCACAGTAATTTTTCTGCCGTCTGGTTTTGGGGAGATACTAAATTAGAAAGGAGGGATGCCTTACAGGGAGCTGCGAGTTAGGAGCATCTCTGCATTCACATTTTTTCAACTAATTGGTCTTTTGATCAATCACATCAGATCTTTTCAGGTTAGATCTTTTTCAGAACTGATCTGATTGGTCAAAAAGACCAATTATTGAAAATAATTGGTCTACCTGTCAACACAACCACCGTTATGTAACTAAGGAAAGACATGTAGCTGCCTTTCAGTGTAGATGCATAAACTTGACTGGAGTCGTATAATGGCCTTGTTTGAGAGGAAAGGGGGTTGGGCATTAGCGTCGACCTCAAGGTTATCACTTGGCGGCCTTGCCCGTGTGATTTAGGGAAACCGTTTCTAGGTCGATATGCCTTTCTCCTGTTTCCTGCCTGCCTGGTGCACATTAGCGAAATCCCACCACAGCCTCAGCCTTTCGTCCCCCGCTGCCCTGACCCCTTATGCAGGCCTGTCCCCAGGCACAAGCAACAAAAGCGGTTTACTATAAAGGGCTTGCAGTTGCGTCACAAATCCCTTAGCAACCGCACCATGCGCCATGTTGGAAGACCGAAGTCGGTCTGTTGGAAGTCCTCCATATGTCTACATGGCTAGCTGCATTTTCCTACCACCGGAAACTTTGGGAAGATTGCCCATTATTTAGTTTCTCTAAGGACCCAGAAAATGGAGGCAGTGGGAGAACCTATTCAAGTAAGTAAATATATTTAGAAAATTATCAATGTATTATTCGCAAGCTAGCTTGCTACATAAACTTAATGTGAAGGCTAACTCAAGTGAGCTGCTAACATGATGTTCGCTAGTTAGGTAACTTGACATACTGTAGCTAGCTAAGTGAATTAAATATCTGAATACTTTTGTAAATGTCATATTTCAGTTTACATTTTTTTATACATTTGCAAACAATTCTAAAAAACAGTTTTTGCTTTGTCATTATGGGTTATTGTGTGTAGATTGATGAGAGGATTTAAAAAATATATATATTTTAGAATAAGGCTGTAAAGTAACAAAATGTGGAAAAAGCCAAGGGGTCTGAATACTTCTGAATGTAGTGATGAGTACCCCAACTACTGCCTATAAGTATATCTATGCTCTGAAACTACCATATCGTCTATAAACAATTTACAAACATGGTTAACTGCTTAAAGTATACCTTATTTTAAAGTGACAGACCTTAGAACATTTATAAATGATTTGCCAGCATTTATAACTGCTGAAAATATACCTATGGATCGGTGTCCCGCTAGCGGGACAACTTCCGCTGAAACTGGAGGGTGAGCAATTCAAATAAATAATCATAAATATTATGGATTTTAAACATTTAGATACATAGAAGTGTCTTATATTGGCTGAAAGCTTAAATTCTTGTTAATCTAACTGCACTGTCCAATTTACAGTAACTACTACAGCGAAAACATGCCATGCGATTGTTTGAGGACGGCGCCCCACATCTGTCACGCCCTGACCATAGAGAGCCTTTGTTTTTCTATGGTATAGTAGGTCAGGGCGTGACTGGGGGGTATTCTAGTTATTATTTTCTATGTTGGGTTCTAGTTTAGTTTTTCTATGTTGGTGTTTGGTATGATTCCCAATTAGAGGCAGCTGGCTATTGTTGTTTCTAATTGGGGATCATATTTAAGTAGCATTTTTTCCACCTGTGTTTTATGGGATATTGTTTTGAGTTAGTGTATGTTACACCTCTTTGTTACGGTGCGGTTCGTTGTTTGTTTTCGTTCATTCTTTATTGTTTTGTTGTGTGGTTCACTTACTTTAACCTCTCTAGGGTACGTGAGACGTTAGCGTCCCACCTCTTCAACAGCCAGTGAAAGTGCAGGGCCCAAAAACAACAGAAATCCCATAATTAAAATTCCTCAAACATACATGTATTTTACACCATTTTTAAGATACACTTGTTGTAAATCCAGCCACAGTGTCCGATTTCAAAAAAGCTTTACGACGAAAGCAAACCAAACGATTTTGTTAGGTGCGTGCCTATTCACAGAATAACACAGACATTTTTCCAGCCAAAGAGAGGATTCACAAAAGGCAGAAA
>NC_036857.1:33768563-33798563 GCF_002910315.2 Salvelinus sp. IW2-2015
GTGCAACATTACCAATATCCCACTGTATCTTCAATAGGAGCTGAGTTGAAAATCGACCAACCTCAGATTTCTCACTTCCTGGTTGGGTTTTTTCTCAGGTTTTTGCCTGCCTGATGAGTTCTGTTATACTCACAGACATCATTCAAACAGTTTTAGAAACTTCAGAGTGTTTTCTATCCAAATCTACCAATAATATGCATATTCTAGCTTTTATTGATTTGTAGCAGGCCATTTACTCTGGGCATGCTTTTCGTGAAATACTGCCCACTACCCCAAAGAAGTTAAATAAAAAAGATGTGGAACCCAGATCACGCTGCAGCTTGGTCCGATAACTATTCCAGCGAACGTGACAACATCAAAATATTTTTCCACCGGCACAGGTTTCATCCATTCACATATAACTATTAAATATTCACTTTTTTTTTTGAAAATCTTCCTTTGATTTGTAATCCAACGGGTCCCAGCTATAACATGTAGTTTCGTTTGTTAGATAAATAATTTTTTATATCCCAAAAAGTCAGTTTAGTTGGCGCCATCGATTTGAGTAATCCACTTGTTCAACTTGCAAAGAAAGGAATCCAAAAATCTACCCCTAAACTTTGTTTCAACAAGTCAAAATACGTTTCTATTTACTCCTCAGGCACCCTAAAATGTAARCAAACTATAATATTTATTTTGGAAAGAAGTATGTTCAATAGGAAACTGATTTTAGCAAGTGCGCAACTTTGTCATTACGCACGATGACACGGATTTTGAGGTCTGTGTCCACATAGAAAAACACTTACTTCTTATTCATTTTTGAAGTTACAAGCCTGAAACTTTGAACATACCCTGCTGACACCCTGTGGAAGCCATAGAAGTTGCATGGAGCTATTTGTTTTTACAATATGACCTTTCTCTTGCATTTGAAACAGGATGGTCTCTGAAAAAAAAAATCTGGTTGGTTTTTCATTGGATGTTCTCCTACCATATCTATTGTGTTATATTCTCCTACATTATTTTAACATTTCTACAAACTTAAAAGTGTTTTCTTTCCAATGGTACAGGCAGCTTTCCAACTGCTACAGGCAGTTTACTTTGGGCACGTCATTCAAACAGGAAATGGAGAAAAAAGGGGCCTATCCCTAAGAAGTTTTAAAAGAAAGTGGAAACCTACTGCCCATTTATCACTTCCTCAAACATGCAACACATAGTAAAACTAAAATTGTATTTAATAGAAGGATACATTGGGGAAACAATTTTATTTGCAGTGACTCAAATCTGTAGCCTGTCATTGGTATGGTGAGTAGCCATAACTAACATGTCCTAGCTAGGCAGCTTTAGGACAGAGATGCTAGCATACATTAGCTAGCTAGCTACAGTACTTAGCTAGTTGAGCAATGTGCTAAATCCTCCAGCAGAACTTCTGTATCCAAAAGTGAAACAAATTGCATACAACTTACCCTCTCTCCTCTGTCAACATTTTATCTTCGTATCTTCTGCACACTCTCTTTTGTCTGGTCTTTGCTCACTTCTCCCAAAGATAGTTTGAAAACTGTGCTCCTAGCCACCTCCATCCTGATTCTTCGCAATGCACTGTCACATCAGTGTCACACATCACATCAGTGTCAACACAGAATGCAGGACATGTTTCAGATCATCTTTATTTCAAGCGCATTTCACAGATCGGGAGATCTCACAAAGTCTGTGGAATTGCTCTGAAAACAGCTAACCACAGCAATAATATGGCTTGAGATCTTGAGATGAGGCCTTAATTCCTGGAATAAATAAGTGTACCAATGCATCATCAGGATTTAAAACGTGGGGCAAGACACATCATGAGACTTGACCATTGGTCTGAAAACCAAGCATTTCTCTTCCTGGGACAGAGCAACAATGTATCACACCCAAAAGTGAGAAAATAACCATTGTTCAACCATTGAAAATAAAGTTGCATGATGACACAAAGGGTTCGATATTATAAGCATCTGTAAGTACATTTATAAATGGTTATTAAGTGGAGGTAAAAAAAGAAAAGGAACTCATTCAAGGTTTCAATTTACTGTTGCAAGTTAGAATAGTAGAATACACAGGGTGCAAGTCAGAAGTGTGGTTGTGCATCAGCAGTCTTTATTTTGTTATCTCAGTCACTCAATTTACCATGTCAGCTAACAATTTTTAGATTGGTAAGTTAGTCTAGCTAGCTATCTAAACTTGTAGTAATCATGGTCGAATAACAACCGGGCATGAAGGGTACGTGCCCAGAGACCCTGACCTTCATATTTTGAATAGTAACTCGCACTTAGTTATAATTAACATGGCATAAGGCATAAGGCATAGTAAAATGTGTAGAATTGCAGGAAATTTGCTTCAAATCTGCAAAAATGTATATCCAACCCATGGTAAAATGGGTAGAATAGCAGGAAATTTACTGTTAAACTGCACATTTTTTCTCTCTGCCTCATCGCAAAATGTGTAGAACTGCCAAAAACTTGCTTTAAAACAAACAAAAAAAAAATCTATGCCCCATTGTAAAATGTGTTGTCTCTCCGCCATGAAGAGGAGGGTCACAAATGTTTTGCCCACGAGGTGGTGGGGCCCCCGAACCAATTCTTGCTTCGGGCCCCCAACAGGCTAGGGTCGGCCCTGCCCTACTTTACACCACCAGCATTACCTCACTGCACAGCCCGGTCTAACCCTTCTAAACACACCCAAACTGCTGTTGCCACAACAATGTGTTCCACTGGCTTGGCCGCCGGGATCCTACTCGACTCTAACTCCGGGCCCTGTCCTGCATGAGGCATTCCATCAGTCATACATCTGTAACTCCAGTCACCCGAGAGGCTGCAGGGTCTCCGTACCGCTCCTCTCCGCAGCCCCTATGACGACAGATTATTTTTCACGAGGAGAAGGAGAATGTATTAAATAGACACAAGGACAATGGGAAAGCTCTCTATAAAAATAATGGTGCAATTAAAAAAATTACTCCAGGCTTCAGTCTCCCAAGCATTAACTGACATTGTAAATCTTGTTCAATTTGACGATTTCTTTGCTAGAAGTTCCCTTTTATTAGGTCAAATACCGTCAGAAAATCTCATTTTCATGGCAAGCCAAAACAAGGGCTGGTCTTTCTATACTGCAAGACATCTGTATAGTGGTCATATTACATGGGCTTGTGGGTCCTTCGTATTATCACTGATGAAGGAGGATGAATCAACTTTTTTCAGAGCTGTTGAAGTGAATGATGGGAAGACGAGTGAACAAATTATATTAACCCCTCCAGAAGTCGTGGTCATCTAGTCTGATGGTGGACCAACCAATTAATGGATGGAGTCATGCTCACTATACAAATCTGTACTGGGAACATAGGTGCACCAGGGAAGAATGACTGCCCTCTCTCATTGAAGCCACAAAGTTCAAGCCCGACCGGAGTATTGCAGGCATTGTTTGCAGAAAACAGAATTCCCCCATTATAGTGAATGGGAAAATAGCAATCTTCGTGGTCAATCTTTGTGTAAATGAATAAGTATTTAGAAGACAATCATGGTACTCAAATGTACTTCAACGTGACCTCTATCCACATCGATGGGACCACAGTGGAGCAGGTGGAAAGCATCAAGTTCCTCGGCGTACACATCACTGACGATCTGAAATGGTCCACCCACACAGACATTGTGGTGAAGAAGGTGCAATAGCGCCTCTTCAACGTCAGGAGGCTAAAGAAATTTGGCTTGGCACCTAAAACCCTCACAAACTTTTACAGATGCACAATTGAAAGCATCCTGTCAGGCTATATCACTGCCTGGTATGGCAACTGCACTACCCGCAACCGTAGGGCTCTCCAGAGGTTGGTGCGGTCTGCCCAATGCATCATCGGGGGCAAACTACCTGCCCTCCGGGACACCTAAAGCACCCGGTGTCACAGGAAGGCCAAAAAGATCATCAAGGACAACAACCACCCCAGCCTCTGCCTGTTCACCCCGCTATCACCCAGAAGGCGAGGTCAGTACAGGTGCATCAAAGCTGGGACCGAGAGGCTGAAAAACAGCTATCTCAAGGCAAGCAGACTGTTCAATAACCATCACTAGGTGGCTTCCACCCGGTTACGCAACCTTGCAACTTAGATGCTGCTGCCCCATATACATAAACTTGAAATCACTGGCCACTTTAATAATGGAACACTAGTCACTTTTTTTTAAATTACATATTTTTCCTTTACTCATGTCATATGTGTCACACCCTGGCCTTAGTTATCTTTGTTTTCATTATTATTTTAGTTAGGTCAGGGTGTGACATGGGGAATGTATGTGTTTTGGTTTGTCTAGGGGTTTGTACGTTTAATGGGTCAGMGTCTTGTCTAGGTGTTTGTATGTCTATGGCTGCCTAGATTGGTTCTCAATTAGAGGCAGCTGTGGTTTATTGTCTCTGATTGAGATCCATATTTAAGGCAGCCATAGGCATTTGGGTTTTGTGGGTAATTGTCTATGTTGTACGTTTGTAGCTTGTGTGTGCACTTACGTTTATAGCTTCACGATCGTTTGTTGTTTTGTTTAGGTTTATAATAGTGTTCGTTTCGTGTTTTTCTTTATTCTCAAATAAAAGAGAATGTATTTTTCACACGCTGCGCCTTGGTCCTCTCTCTCACCCATAGACGATCGTGACAGAATTACCCACCATAACGGGACCAAGCAGCGTGTAAAGCAGCAACGGGAGCAGCGCATAAAGGATTCATGGACATGGGAGGAGATATTGGATGGAAAGGGACCTTGGGCTCAACCTGGAGAATATCGCCGCCCTCGTGAAGAGCTGGAGGCAGCTAAAGCCGAGAGGCGGCGGTATGAGGAGGTAGCAGGGAAACAGGAGCAAAGACTGGACTACACTACGTGGGAGGAGATCGACAGGTGGGCGATAGACCCAGGGAGAATGCCGGAGCCCGCCTGGGATRCTCTGGCGCAGTGCGAGGAGGGATACCGGCGAATGGAGGCAGCACGACGACGCGGTAGGAAGCCTGTGAGTCAGCCCCAAAAATGTCTTGGGGGGGGGGCTAAAAGGGAGTGTGGCGAAGTCAGGTAGGAGACCTGTGCCTACTCCCTGTACTTACCGTGGAGAGCGAGAGTACGGGCAGACACCGTGTTACGCAGTAGAGCGCATGGTGTCTCCTGTACGTGTTCATAGCCCGGTGCGGGTTATTCCACCTCCCCGCACTGGCAGGGCTAGATTGGGCATTGAGCCAGGTGCCATGAAGCCGGCTCAACGCGTCTGGTCTCCAGTGCGTCTCCTCGGGCCGGCATACATGGCACCAGCCTTACGCATGGTGTCCCCGGTTCGCCTACATAGCCCGGTGCGGGTTATGGGGAGCATTCAACCAGGTAAGGTTGGGCAGGCTCAGTGCTCAAGGGAGCCAGTACGCCTGCACGGTCCGGTATTTCCGGCGCCACCTCCCCGCCCCAGCCCAGTACCACCAGTGCCTACACCACGCACCAGGCTTCCTGTGCGTCTCCAGAGCCCTGTTCCTCCTCCACGCACTAACCCTGTGGTGCGTGTCTCCAGCCCATTACCACCAGTGCCTACACCACGCACCAAGCCTCCTGTGTGTCCCCAGAGTCCTGTGCGTCCTGTTGCTGCTCCCCGCACTAGCCCTGAGATGCGTGTCCCCAGCCCGGTACCACCAGTGCCGGCACCACGCAATAGGCCTAATGTGCATCTCCAGGGTCCAGTATGCCCTGTTCCTTCTCCCCGCACTAGCCCTGAGATGCGTGTCCCCAGCCCGGGGACACGCATCTCACGCATCCCCAGCCCGGTACCACCACGCACTAGGCCTAATGTGCGTCTCCAGGGTCCAGTATGTCCTGTTCCTTCTCCCCGCACTAGCCTGAAGGTGCGTGTCCTTAGCCCGGTACCTCCAGTTCCGGCACCACGCACCAGGCATACAGTGTGCCTCAGCCGGCCAGAGCTGTCCGTCTGCCAAGCACCGTCAGAGCTGCCCGTCTGCCAAGCACCGTCTGAGCTGCCCGTCTGCCAAGCACCGTCNATGGAACAGAGCTCGCTCTCACGTGAACGCGCATGGTCAGAGCATGTTCAGGTCATGGCAGACCTGACTCATTCCTCTCTCCTTCGGCCCCACTAGTGGAAGCCTTGGGACGTGCAACATTACCAATATCCCACTGTATCTTCAATAGGAGCTGAGTTGAAAATCGACCAACCTCAGATTTCTCACTTCCTGGTTGGGTTTTTTCTCAGGTTTTTGCCTGCCTGATGAGTTCTGTTATACTCACAGACATCATTCAAACAGTTTTAGAAACTTCAGAGTGTTTTCTATCCAAATCTACCAATAATATGCATATTCTAGCTTTTATTGATTTGTAGCAGGCCATTTACTCTGGGCATGCTTTTCGTGAAATACTGCCCACTACCCCAAAGAAGTTAAATAAAAAAGATGTGGAACCCAGATCACGCTGCAGCTTGGTCCGATAACTATTCCAGCGAACGTGACAACATCAAAATATTTTTCCACCGGCACAGGTTTCATCCATTCACATATAACTATTAAATATTCACTTTTTTTTTTGAAAATCTTCCTTTGATTTGTAATCCAACGGGTCCCAGCTATAACATGTAGTTTCGTTTGTTAGATAAATAATTTTTTATATCCCAAAAAGTCAGTTTAGTTGGCGCCATCGATTTGAGTAATCCACTTGTTCAACTTGCAAAGAAAGGAATCCAAAAATCTACCCCTAAACTTTGTTTCAACAAGTCAAAATACGTTTCTATTTACTCCTCAGGCACCCTAAAATGTAARCAAACTATAATATTTATTTTGGAAAGAAGTATGTTCAATAGGAAACTGATTTTAGCAAGTGCGCAACTTTGTCATTACGCACGATGACACGGATTTTGAGGTCTGTGTCCACATAGAAAAACACTTACTTCTTATTCATTTTTGAAGTTACAAGCCTGAAACTTTGAACATACCCTGCTGACACCCTGTGGAAGCCATAGAAGTTGCATGGAGCTATTTGTTTTTACAATATGACCTTTCTCTTGCATTTGAAACAGGATGGTCTCTGAAAAAAAAAATCTGGTTGGTTTTTCATTGGATGTTCTCCTACCATATCTATTGTGTTATATTCTCCTACATTATTTTAACATTTCTACAAACTTAAAAGTGTTTTCTTTCCAATGGTACAGGCAGCTTTCCAACTGCTACAGGCAGTTTACTTTGGGCACGTCATTCAAACAGGAAATGGAGAAAAAAGGGGCCTATCCCTAAGAAGTTTTAAAAGAAAGTGGAAACCTACTGCCCATTTATCACTTCCTCAAACATGCAACACATAGTAAAACTAAAATTGTATTTAATAGAAGGATACATTGGGGAAACAATTTTATTTGCAGTGACTCAAATCTGTAGCCTGTCATTGGTATGGTGAGTAGCCATAACTAACATGTCCTAGCTAGGCAGCTTTAGGACAGAGATGCTAGCATACATTAGCTAGCTAGCTACAGTACTTAGCTAGTTGAGCAATGTGCTAAATCCTCCAGCAGAACTTCTGTATCCAAAAGTGAAACAAATTGCATACAACTTACCCTCTCTCCTCTGTCAACATTTTATCTTCGTATCTTCTGCACACTCTCTTTTGTCTGGTCTTTGCTCACTTCTCCCAAAGATAGTTTGAAAACTGTGCTCCTAGCCACCTCCATCCTGATTCTTCGCAATGCACTGTCACATCAGTGTCACACATCACATCAGTGTCAACACAGAATGCAGGACATGTTTCAGATCATCTTTATTTCAAGCGCATTTCACAGATCGGGAGATCTCACAAAGTCTGTGGAATTGCTCTGAAAACAGCTAACCACAGCAATAATATGGCTTGAGATCTTGAGATGAGGCCTTAATTCCTGGAATAAATAAGTGTACCAATGCATCATCAGGATTTAAAACGTGGGGCAAGACACATCATGAGACTTGACCATTGGTCTGAAAACCAAGCATTTCTCTTCCTGGGACAGAGCAACAATGTATCACACCCAAAAGTGAGAAAATAACCATTGTTCAACCATTGAAAATAAAGTTGCATGATGACACAAAGGGTTCGATATTATAAGCATCTGTAAGTACATTTATAAATGGTTATTAAGTGGAGGTAAAAAAAGAAAAGGAACTCATTCAAGGTTTCAATTTACTGTTGCAAGTTAGAATAGTAGAATACACAGGGTGCAAGTCAGAAGTGTGGTTGTGCATCAGCAGTCTTTATTTTGTTATCTCAGTCACTCAATTTACCATGTCAGCTAACAATTTTTAGATTGGTAAGTTAGTCTAGCTAGCTATCTAAACTTGTAGTAATCATGGTCGAATAACAACCGGGCATGAAGGGTACGTGCCCAGAGACCCTGACCTTCATATTTTGAATAGTAACTCGCACTTAGTTATAATTAACATGGCATAAGGCATAAGGCATAGTAAAATGTGTAGAATTGCAGGAAATTTGCTTCAAATCTGCAAAAATGTATATCCAACCCATGGTAAAATGGGTAGAATAGCAGGAAATTTACTGTTAAACTGCACATTTTTTCTCTCTGCCTCATCGCAAAATGTGTAGAACTGCCAAAAACTTGCTTTAAAACAAACAAAAAAAAAATCTATGCCCCATTGTAAAATGTGTTGTCTCTCCGCCATGAAGAGGAGGGTCACAAATGTTTTGCCCACGAGGTGGTGGGGCCCCCGAACCAATTCTTGCTTCGGGCCCCCAACAGGCTAGGGTCGGCCCTGCCCTACTTTACACCACCAGCATTACCTCACTGCACAGCCCGGTCTAACCCTTCTAAACACACCCAAACTGCTGTTGCCACAACAATGTGTTCCACTGGCTTGGCCGCCGGGATCCTACTCGACTCTAACTCCGGGCCCTGTCCTGCATGAGGCATTCCATCAGTCATACATCTGTAACTCCAGTCACCCGAGAGGCTGCAGGGTCTCCGTACCGCTCCTCTCCGCAGCCCCTATGACGACAGATTATTTTTCACGAGGAGAAGGAGAATGTATTAAATAGACACAAGGACAATGGGAAAGCTCTCTATAAAAATAATGGTGCAATTAAAAAAATTACTCCAGGCTTCAGTCTCCCAAGCATTAACTGACATTGTAAATCTTGTTCAATTTGACGATTTCTTTGCTAGAAGTTCCCTTTTATTAGGTCAAATACCGTCAGAAAATCTCATTTTCATGGCAAGCCAAAACAAGGGCTGGTCTTTCTATACTGCAAGACATCTGTATAGTGGTCATATTACATGGGCTTGTGGGTCCTTCGTATTATCACTGATGAAGGAGGATGAATCAACTTTTTTCAGAGCTGTTGAAGTGAATGATGGGAAGACGAGTGAACAAATTATATTAACCCCTCCAGAAGTCGTGGTCATCTAGTCTGATGGTGGACCAACCAATTAATGGATGGAGTCATGCTCACTATACAAATCTGTACTGGGAACATAGGTGCACCAGGGAAGAATGACTGCCCTCTCTCATTGAAGCCACAAAGTTCAAGCCCGACCGGAGTATTGCAGGCATTGTTTGCAGAAAACAGAATTCCCCCATTATAGTGAATGGGAAAATAGCAATCTTCGTGGTCAATCTTTGTGTAAATGAATAAGTATTTAGAAGACAATCATGGTACTCAAATGTACTTCAACGTGACCTCTATCCACATCGATGGGACCACAGTGGAGCAGGTGGAAAGCATCAAGTTCCTCGGCGTACACATCACTGACGATCTGAAATGGTCCACCCACACAGACATTGTGGTGAAGAAGGTGCAATAGCGCCTCTTCAACGTCAGGAGGCTAAAGAAATTTGGCTTGGCACCTAAAACCCTCACAAACTTTTACAGATGCACAATTGAAAGCATCCTGTCAGGCTATATCACTGCCTGGTATGGCAACTGCACTACCCGCAACCGTAGGGCTCTCCAGAGGTTGGTGCGGTCTGCCCAATGCATCATCGGGGGCAAACTACCTGCCCTCCGGGACACCTAAAGCACCCGGTGTCACAGGAAGGCCAAAAAGATCATCAAGGACAACAACCACCCCAGCCTCTGCCTGTTCACCCCGCTATCACCCAGAAGGCGAGGTCAGTACAGGTGCATCAAAGCTGGGACCGAGAGGCTGAAAAACAGCTATCTCAAGGCAAGCAGACTGTTCAATAACCATCACTAGGTGGCTTCCACCCGGTTACGCAACCTTGCAACTTAGATGCTGCTGCCCCATATACATAAACTTGAAATCACTGGCCACTTTAATAATGGAACACTAGTCACTTTTTTTTAAATTACATATTTTTCCTTTACTCATGTCATATGTGTCACACCCTGGCCTTAGTTATCTTTGTTTTCATTATTATTTTAGTTAGGTCAGGGTGTGACATGGGGAATGTATGTGTTTTGGTTTGTCTAGGGGTTTGTACGTTTAATGGGTCAGMGTCTTGTCTAGGTGTTTGTATGTCTATGGCTGCCTAGATTGGTTCTCAATTAGAGGCAGCTGTGGTTTATTGTCTCTGATTGAGATCCATATTTAAGGCAGCCATAGGCATTTGGGTTTTGTGGGTAATTGTCTATGTTGTACGTTTGTAGCTTGTGTGTGCACTTACGTTTATAGCTTCACGATCGTTTGTTGTTTTGTTTAGGTTTATAATAGTGTTCGTTTCGTGTTTTTCTTTATTCTCAAATAAAAGAGAATGTATTTTTCACACGCTGCGCCTTGGTCCTCTCTCTCACCCATAGACGATCGTGACAATATGTATATACTGTATTCCATTCTACTTTATTTTAGTCTATGCCACTCCGACATTGCTCTTTTCCTTTTAGGTTGTGTGTAGGGATGCACCGATATTACATTTTTGCCTTATACTTATATCCAATATTTTCCTTGCCAAAAAAACGATACTGATAACCGATATAAAAWTTTTTTGCGGCCTTTTAACCATTCTCGTACAGTTAAATAGTTAACACACACACATGGACGCAACGGTCTAAGGCACTTAATCTCAGTGCAAGAGGCGTCACTACAGTCCCTGGTTTGAATCCAGGCTGTATCACATCTGGCTGTGATTGGGAGTCCCCATAGGGCGCTGCACAATTGGCCCAGCGTCATCCGGGCCGTCATTGTAAATAAGAATGTTTTCTTAACTGACTTGCCAAGATAAAGAAAGGTTACACACACACACAAACCACACTGACCAAAAAGTTATTCTGTTGGCGTTAACGTATGTCCCCATTACCAGCAAAACATAATCAAAACCTATTTCGTTCACTTACTTGCTGTGCTGTTTCGTTGTTCATTTGTTCAGTTGTTTCATTCTCAACCAGGATTTCTATGGAACGGCGTTTGGGTTTTGCATGTCAAAAAAGATACATGTCAAATAACACCATTTGACGTGTCAAATAACACAACATAATCTGTTTCAGATTATAAATTAGGGTTATTTTAGATGATGATACCTAGCTTTAGTTAGCTAGCTAACTATATAGCTAGGTATCATCATCTAAAATAACCCTCATTTATAAGACAGTTCTTATTTGATTAATGGTGGTCGGACCCATCTACGTGAAGCTAGCCACAATAAGGATTAGCCACAATAGTGGACTTTGCAGTTAGCCTTGTTTGATGTTTGATGGTTCGTCTCAGCCGATGACTGAGGTGGTGTATTCCTCAATGCAATTGGATGAATCCCGGAACATATTCCAGTCTGTGCTAGCGAAACAGTCCTGTAGAGTAGCATCCGGGTCATCTGACCACTTCCGTATTGAGCGAGTCACTGGTACTTCCTGCTTTAGTTTTTGCTTGTAAGCAGGAATCAGGATGATCAAATTATGGTCAGATGTGCCAAATGGAGGAAAACAAAGCGTCTACAGATCTGGCCTGCCCTTCGAAGTGGGGGGGGGGGGGCATTTTATGATTTTGTTTTTATAACTAAGACAAACAGGCTTTGATGGCGAGGAGGTGGAGTGTGGGAAGGCGTTCATGCTAGCTGCCTTTTTTCTGGTGTTTGCATGTTCTCAGGACCACGGTTTGTTCTCAGGGGCACGGTTTGGGATCAGGGGGATGGGGGGGGGCATCATAGGTATCTGAGGCACGAAATGTCTTTCAGTGGTGGTGCAGCAGTGACGCTGGGGAGAGCTCTAGAGGCAGAATGCAGCCTGGCCCTTAGTCCTGTGTGAACGGTTCCAGGAGCAGGCCCCTGTCCCTGGGTTGGAACAGCTCACCACATCCAGAGCCCCTGATACCACACAGGCGAAGGTTAATCCACCAACCCTTCCCTTCGCTGCTCTCCTCTGGCTCATATTTGCATGTATTCCTTTTATTCTCACAATTGTGTGAAGTTTGACAATGTACATAAACGAAATTCCAGAATAGCAGCGGGGTATGTAAAAAGCACATGTGGAAGCAGTTTGGCCGCCCAGAACACTAGGAATCTAGAGTTTTATAGATTTGTTCTGAGCAGAGGAGGATGCGGCTATTTGAGCCCAGCAGACAGTTGGAAGAGAGGAGAGGAAGGGAAGACTTAGTGGCAGTTTTTTATTTCTTCAGAGACTACCTTGTGCTACTCACTCTATAACTTGTAAGGAGTCCAGAGAGCGAACCAGAGGGTTTTTGTTCCACCTCCTTGGTTTTCCTCCAATGTGTTCAGTTCTAATTTACGCATGGCCTCAAACTTGGAAGTCGTAGATCAGGGTCGTATTCCAGCCAGGTCACACTAGATCCAAGGCGATATTCAATGCTCTTCCAGGTCCCCAGGATGTCGGGAGATGCCTTCAATACGTCTACTAGGGGCAATGGTGAGCGTTATTACCATAAAGTAAGCTAGCGGCTTGCTAGGGCATTGTGGACGGTGATGCCGTATGGGTGTAAGCTCCGGGGAGCGCTGGTTCAATCCCAGTGCTAGGCACTCATTTCTTTCTTTGTTTGTTTTAACCCTATCCCAAACCTTAACCCTTAACCTTAGGCATTAACTACAAATGGTTAACTGTCAAAATTGGTCATTTATGGACAACGTTGAACACTGCAGTCAAACCGTGAGATCTTGTTGCGTATTTATTAGGACACACCATAGCGATTCATAGCAATTTGTAGTGATTCATATGTTGATGATGTAAAGAATATTTGCTGGTCTGTGGTGTGTAATGACGAGCAACCAGACGCTGCACTTGACGCATTTATGAAACTACTTATTCCAGTTACTAATAAGCACGCACCTATTAAAAAAATGACTGTAAAAACTGTTAAATCACCTTGGGTTGATGAGGAATTGAAAAATGGTATGTTTGAGGGATTTTTTTTATTTTACCAGGCAAGTCAGTTAAGAACAAATTCTTATTTTCAATGACGGCCTAGGAACAGTGAGTTAACTGCCTTGTTCAGGGGCAGAACGACAGATTTTTACCTTGTCAGCTCGGGGATTTGATCTTGCAACCTTTCGGTTACTAGTCCAACGCTCTAAAAGACAAAAGGTATGGCAATTAAGTCTGGCAGCCCAACTGATTGGCAAACATACTGCAAATTAAGAAATCATGTGACTAAACTCAACAAAAAGAAAAAGAAACTACACTATGAAACTAAGATAAATGATATAGAGAATGATAGTAAAAAGCTTTGGGGCACCTTAAATGAAATTTTGGGTAAAAAAACCCAACTTGGCTCCTTCATTTATTGAATCAGATGTCTCATTCATCACAAAGCCCACTGATATTGCAAACTACTTTAATTACTTTTCATTGGCAAGATAAGACATTATTGATCATAGTCTGCTGCTGGAAAAACGTATGTGTTATGGCTTTACACCCTATGCTATAATGTGGATAAGGAGTTACTTGTCTAACAGAACACAGAGGGTGATCTTTAATGGAAGCCTATCAAATAGAATCCAGTTAGAATCACAAATTCCCCAGGGTAGCTGTTTAGGCTCTTTGCTTTTTAAATTCTTTACTAACGACAGACCACTGACTTTGAGTAAAGCCAGAGTTTCTATGTATGCTGATGACTCAACACTATGCACGTCAGCTACTACAGCGACTGAAATGACTGCAACACTCAAGAAAGAGCTGCAGTTAGTTTCAGAGTGGGTGGCAAGGAATAAGTTAGCCCTAGATATTTCTAAAACTAATGTAACGGCAGTCTATTTCCTCCTCCTCCTCGGACGAGGAGAGGCGAGAAGGATCGGAGGACCAATGTGCAGAGTGGTAAGTTTCCATGATACTTTTATTCACGAAAACAAGATACAAAATAACAAACAAACTAACCGTAACAGTCCCGTGTGGCACAAACACTGACACAGGAAACAAACACCCACAAACCAAACGTGAAACCCTGGCTGCCTAAGTATGATTCTCAATRAGGGACAACGATTGACAGCTGCCTCTGATTGAGAATCATACCAGGCCGAACACAAAATCCCAACATAGAAAAACACACATAGACAACCCACCCCAACTCACGCCCTGACCATACTAAATAAATACAAAGACAAGAATAAGGTCGATCGTGAAACTAAAGCATGTATTGGTAACAAACACTCATTAACCCTAGACCTCAACTAAAATTGTAATAAATAATGTGGAAATTGAGCAAATTGAGATGACTAAACTGCTTGTACTCTAGATTGAAACTGTCATGGTCAAAACATATTGATGCAAGTAGCTAAGATGGGGAGAAGTATGTCTAATAAGCCAATGCTCGCCTCTTAACAACACTATCAACAAGGCAAGTCCTACGGCCCCTAGTTTTTTCGCACCTTGACTACTTTTCAGTCGTGTGGCAGGGGCACAAAAAGACAGGGCAGCAGCGGTGGCCCTTGGATGTACACAGAGAGCTAATATAAATAATTCATTAATATGCATGTCAATCTCTCCTAGCTGAATATGGAGGAGTTGTACTTCATCACTGCTTGTATTAAATGAGAGGTATTGACATGTTCAATGCCACCGAGCTGTCTGTCTAAACTACTGCACACAGCTTGACACCCATGTATACCCCCAAACCTGCCAAG
The DNA here is from genome assembly GCF_002910315.2 of Salvelinus sp. IW2-2015. Lineage (NCBI taxonomy): Eukaryota > Metazoa > Chordata > Actinopteri > Salmoniformes > Salmonidae > Salvelinus > Salvelinus sp. IW2-2015. The sequence continues at coordinate 33,783,577 of NC_036857.1, forward strand.
AGGTCTCTCCACAGATCCCAAGTCCAGAACAGACTATGGGAGGCACACTTACTGCATAGAGCCATGACTACATGGAACTCTATTCCACATTAAGCAAACTGACGCAAGCAGTAAAATTTGATTTAAAAACACCTTATGGAACAGCGGGACTGTGAAGCAACAACACACACCAACACACACACACACACACACACACACACACACACACACACACACACACACACACACACACACACACACACACACACACACACACACACACCACACACACACACACAACACACACACACACACACACACACACCCACACACAACACAACACACACACACACGATAACATTCGCACTATACATCACATGGATTATTACTGTAGATATGTGGTAGTGGTGGGTAGGGCCTGAGGCACACAGTTGTTTGTAAATCTGTGAATGTTTTTAATTGTTACAAACAGCCTTAATTGTGTGGACCCCAGGAGAGTAGCTGCTGCTTTTGCGATCCATAAAATACAATGCAATACAATCCAATAGCAAGGCATTTTTTCAACTGACAAACTAAACAAGCGTTTATTGAACAAGTCATGTTAGTCCCTCCCTGGTTCAGTCTGTTTCTTTTCGTTTCTCTGAATATACAACCCTGGATAGTGATGGGACGCTGCCCTTTAAAAGGTTATGTTCTTGGATGTGGCGTTACAGTGATAGTTCAATCCAAAACATTAATTTCCTTTAGTTTAGATCGAGTATTTTGACTCCTTGTTTCACGATCCCATGGCACGTATTGTAAGAGTAGAATAGATGGACATTGATAACCATTTTCACAAATGATTGCCATGCATCCCCAGTAATACACATTAGTGGGAATGGAACTACCTATACCCCTAGACAATGTAAGCACTTTGAGAAAGCTAAAGAACATCCATGAAATTGTCACTTTCTGACCTTATTCCTTTGTTTTGTCTTTGTTTTAGTATGGTCAGGCGTGAGTTGGGGGGTTGTCTATGTTAGTTTTTCTATGATTTTTATTTCTTGTTTGCCTGATATGTTCTCAATCAGAGCAGTGTCTATCGTTGTCCCTGATTGGAACCTATTTAGTAGCCTGTTTTCTGTGGGTTTTTGGGGGGGTTGTGGTTTTCAGTCTTTTGTTGTCTGCACAGATAGAACTGTTTCGGTTTCAGTTTGTTGTTTTTGTTTTATATAGTTACATTTACATTACTTTACATTTAAGTCATTTAGCAGACGCTCTTATCCAGAGCGACTTACAAATTGGTGCATTCACCTTATGATATCCAGTGAACAACCACTTTACAATAGTGCATCTAACTCTTTTAAGGGGGGGGGGGGTTAGAGGATTACTTATCCTATCCTAGGTATTCCTTAAAGAGTGGGGTTCAGGTGCTCCGGAGGTGGTGATTGACTCCGCTGACCTGGCGTCGTGAGGAGTTTGTTCCACCATGGGGTGCCAGAGCAGCGAACAGTTTGACTGGGCTGAGCGGAGAACTTTACTTCTCAGAGTAGGGAGGCGAGCAGGCAGAGGTGGATGAACGCAGTGCCCTTGTTTGGGTTAGGGCCTGATCAGAGCTGAAGGTACGGAGTGCCGTTCCCTCACAGCTCCGTAGGCAAGCACCATGGTTTTCGGGAGTTGTTGGCAAGCACCATGAGTTGGATTGTGGCAAGCACCATGGAGTTGGTAGTTGGCAAGCACCATGGAGTTGGGTGTTGGCAAGACCATGTTTCACTTCCATTAATAAGATGAACAATTACCACGCTGCGCATTGGTCCTCTGATCCTTCAAACTTCTCCTCCTACACGAGGAGGAAACGACATCCTTACAGAAATACAGGATATTATTTCCACCCATTACTAAGATTACTAAAAGTATCCTGTTACTATTCGGCAGCTCTGACAGTGATTAAAAATTGGACAGGTGTACCCATGATGGAGGTTTTGCCAACCCTGCTGAAAAGAAAGCATAGACTAGCATACATTTCAAGCTAGTCAGTGCCGGTCGATGCTATTTATCTTTGTGTAGCATGAAAGCCCTAGATAGTCTACAGATGTCACACCCTGATCTGTTTCATATGTCCTGTGCTTGTCTCCCCCCCCCCCCAGGTGTCACCATCTTCCCCATTATCCCCTGGTTATTTAAACCTGTGTTTTCTAGCTGTCTGTGCCAGTTTGTCTTGTATGTTCCAAGTCAACCAGCGTGGTTTTCCGTGCTCCTGCCTTTTCTATTCTCTTTTGCTAGTCCTTCCGGTTATGCCCTTGCCTGTTTTCTGGACTCTGTACCCCGCTGCCTGACCATTCTGCCTGCCCTAACTCGAGCCTTCCTGCCACACTGTACCTCCTGGACTCTGAACTGGTTTTGACCTTTTGCGTGTGACGACATTCTCTTGCCTACCCCTTTTGGATTATTAATAAATATCAAAGACTCAAACCATCTGCCTCCCGTGTCTGCATCTGGGTCTCGCCTTGTGCGCTTATAACAGATGTTATAAACAGGGTCCTATGTGGAACCACAATTGCTTTGTAGCATAATATACAGTACCAGTCAAAAGTTTGGACACACCTACTCATTCCAGGTTTTTATTTTTTTATTTTTACTATTTTATACATTGTAGAATAATAGTGAAGACATCCAAACACATATGGAATCATGTAGTAACCAAAAAAGTGTTAAACAAATCAAAATATATTTGAGATTCTTCAAAATAGCCACCCTTTGCCTTGTTGACAGCTTTGCACACTCTTTGTATTCTAACAGTCCCCCAAAAAAGTAAATAGCCTTAAAACCAATTTAAAAAAATAGGCTATAAAGTTTTGTACATTCGACACATCGGAACACAAGTAGTGTTTTTGTAATTTGTTATAGGCTGTTTTTAAGGACACGAAATGTGGCTCATTTGGCCAACATCCCTCATTTATTGATGGCGCTGTCTGCACCAGGTTGAACCTGAATGCATATGGATGTCCATAACTTTCTCAAATGTCCAGTAAATAAAAGTCTTCCCTGTCATGTTGTCTGGAAATGGCATTTTGTTTCATGAAGATTTTGTAATATTCACATGCATCTGTCGTCAATTGGATGAAAACCCAGTTATAGACACCCTAAAGACTCTGGTGTCACTTTGATTATGCCTGCACATCATGGTTCACCAGCAGCCCCAAACATCGAAAGAATAAGCTACCAGCTAAACAAGCTTGTAAGAATTGTAGTAAACTCCCCCCTCATACCCATCTAGAGGTTGATCATTTTTCATCTCTATAATTTTTCTATCTATGTAAGTGTATATGTATTTATGTAACAAATAGGGACCCCAATGGAAATACGTCCCTGACTTTATTGTGCAATCCAGGTCACTTTAAAATCTTTGTGTACAGTATATACAGTATGTATTTTTCTAACTGACAAATAAAATCAACCAATCAATCCAAACTTTGCAGTGGCCAATTGATGAATAGAAAGAAACATCTGTTATAAAACAAAAGTTGAATGACATTTGGAGATTAACAAGTCAAGTCTTCGATACTGGGTAAGCCTACAAGGTAGGGAGGGATGTATTTTCTGTTTGTCGAGATTGACAGACTATTTATTTTGGTGTTAAACGCAAACCATGATATTGAAGTGCACAAAGTCGGTATGATTGTTTTATTGGCTGTGTGGTGCATTGGCACAGAAACCTGTGAAAACCAACAAAAATTCGTAGCATATTTTTTTATATAATTATAAATATGTCATCAACATTTTGACATCTGATTTCCCCCTAGCTGATCATTGTCTACAGCTGGCTCTGATCGTAGTGTAATGAAACAGGCAAGGAGAGTGAACTCGTCTGTTGTGGTCGTGGAACCCTCAACCTTCTGGCCTGTAGCCCTGCCTGTCATCAGCTGTGCCAAAAAAGCATGCTGAAGTGGCCATGTCGATATCCATGTTTATAAAAAAAGAGTCGCTACAGTTATTTGTGGTCGTAAACATCATTTTTTGTTACTTCTATGAAGGGGGATGTTCAATTTATTTTACAGCACAAGGGGAGGGTCATGTTAAAATATTTTTTACTTTGGGGAGGAGGGCGCATTTTTTTTTATGACACCTTGAGTTGGACCAGCCCCTCCCCCCAGTACATTTAAGTCTACTTAACTATACAAATGCAAATATTTCTCTCTGCCCCAAGGCAATATATGTGTAGAATTGCATGAGCTATAAAACTGCTGTAATATGTTGTTATGATAATGGGCTGGCTAACGCTACCACACATTCATGGACGTTACCCTGCACATAATGTATAGAACTGTGCTGGATTTATGGCATTTTCAGAGCTTTTTGAATAATTCATTTTTTTTTTTACTGATGAACACAAATCAATTACAGCAAAAAGACAAATCAAAGTTTTTTTGTCACGTGCGCCGAATACAACAACAACCTTACAGTGAAAGGCTTACTTACAGGCTCTAACCAACAGTGCAAAAAAAGTATTATGTGCACAATAGGTAAGTAAAGCAAAATAACAACAGTGTGTGGCTACAATGAATGCTGGTCACCAACGAAAACACAACAAAAGCTGGTCACCAGTGAAAACACAACGAAGGCTGGTCACCAGCCTATGCTGGTCAATGCTGTTTTTTTTTTATCAGGCATTGGTTAAGCCAGATGGACTCTGCAAATCCTTCCTTTTCACCTTGAACAGAAGTTTGCTAGTTACACAACCTGGCAAATGTTCAGTGCCAGCCAGGGCAGAGCGAGGTCAGCCATCTGCGAGCTACACAACATGACCAAAAGTATGTGGACACCTGTTCATCGAACATCTCATTCCAAAATCATGGGCATTAATATGGAGTTGGTCACCCCTTTTCTGCTATAACAGCCTCCACTCTTCTGGGAAGGCTTTCCACTAGATGCTGGAACATTGGTGCAGGGATTTGCGCTTCCATTCAGCAACAAGAGCATTAATGAGGTAGGGCACTAATGTTAGGCGATTAGGCCTGGTTCGCAGTCAACATTCCAATTCATCCCAAAGATATTCGATGGGGTTGAGGTCAGGGCTCTGTGCAGGCCAGTCAAGTTCTTCAGCACCGATCTCGACAAACCATTTCTGTATGGACCTCGCTTTGTGCACGGGGGCATTGTCGTGCTGAAACCGGAAAAGGCCTTCCCCAAACTGTTGCCACAAAGTTGGAAGCACAGAATCGTCTAGAATGTTATTGTATACTGTAGCGTTAAGATTTCCTTTCACTGGAACTAAGGGACCTAGCCCAAACCACAACTTTATATTTGGCAAAAGGCAGTCAGGCAGGTAGCGTGCTCCTGGCATCCGCCAAACCCGGATTCGTCCGTCGGACTGCCAGATGGTAAAGCGTGATTTATCACTCTAGAGAACGCATTTCCACTGCTCCAGAGTCCAATGGCGTCAAGCTTACACCACTCCAGCCGGCGCTTGGCATTGAGCATGGTGATCTTAGGCTTGTGTGTGTCTGCTCGGCCATGAAAATCAATTTCGTGAAGCTCCTGATGAACAGTTCTTGTGCTGATGTTGCTTCCAGAGGCAGTTTGGAACTCGGGAGTGAGTTTTGCAACCGAGGACAGATGATTTTTACGCACTACGCACTTCAGCACTCAACGGTCCCGTTCTGTGAGCTTGTGTGGCCTACCACTTCGCGGCTGAGCCGTTGTTGCTCCTAAACGTTTCCACTTCACAATAACAGCACTTACAGTTGGCCGGGACAGCTCTAGCAGGGCAGAAATTTGACAAACTGACTTGTCAAATGTATACCTTTCCAAGGTATTAACATATGACGGTGCCACGGTGAAAGTCACCGCTCTTCAGGAAGGCCATTCTACTGCTAATGTTTGCTATGGAGATTGCATGGCTGTATGCTCGATTTTATACACCTGTCAGCAACAGGTGTGTCTGAAATAGCCAAATCCACCACTTTGAAGGGGAGTCCACATACTTTTGTATATATAGTGTACTTAAGTAAAGTGTATCATTGGGTTCTCAATTAAATATTTGTGCCTAACGCTCTAAACACAAACTGTGCGGTTCCAGTGCATTGCCATAAATGCTGTCCTGGCCAGCTAATTGTTTCCATGCAAACACCAGTGAGCGGAAGGTTTTCTCAACCCAGTAAGACTTTATTACACTGAGGGAAATGTTAGTTTTACGGGTGGTACTAAAATATCTCTGCATAGGGTGTAGGTCACATGAACACTCCACTACATAAAACATTGACATCTGTATTATAGTTAACAATGACATCAATATCTGGCCACGTCGATGCTACACATTCGTGTTTTGAGAACCTTGGAGAGCGCTATGAAAATGCTAACTATTATAATAGCCTTCATATTTTGAATGGGGGCATCATTAGCATTGCTAACTGCCAGACACATACCTTCGCCCGGCGTAAACAGATAGTCTACCTGCTACACACTGTAAGCCACTAGTAGATCCAGCCAGACCATCTCTCTCCCCTCTCCTTTCTCCCTCCCTTTCTTTTTCCTGTTTACTGGTGTTCTACAACTGCGGACCCAAGCCCTCAGTGTGTGGGGGGCTGAAGGACGATGGATAGTGAAAGTACAACCAGCTCCAGATGTAGTAATGTTGAAGTAAATCCAGAAGAACTGTAAAGTATAAATCTGAGTTGATGATGGACAGACCCTTCTAAAGTACTGTAGAAGGCTCTGACTGCATCCTCCACCTACGTCATATGAGAAACACCTTAGGGGTCGACCAGTGTTATTGCTGTAAATAGTTAGCGTGACTACAGCCTTCGAATCTGGGTCTGTAACATGTTTAAGGCTGTGCTCCAAATGGCACCGTATTGTCTATGTAGTGCGCTACTTTTGAAGTCTTAGTGATGCTTTCACGACGGGTCGTTTTTCCTGAAGAAATATCAGATCAATAAAGAAGTAAACCTCACCTGCTTCTAATTCGTCAGACTGTATGTTGTAATGGTTCCCGGATAGTTTTGATACAGTGTGTCAAGTAGCCCTCAGAGGGATCTACACCGGAGCTAGTCAAACTTTGGAGGTAGTCAAACTTCACAATAGATCATTGAAATATTGTTTTTGAGCATGGAGTATGTTTTTTGGTGTGTTTACATAGCTGTACAGTGAATATTGCATTACGGTACCTATAGTGTCCCTACAGTTGGGCACGGGGTACAAAGAGAGAATGGAGAAAAGCCACTGCAACGTCCAATTCTGATGATTTGATGAAGCTGTCCACAAACACCAATCAAATTTGACTACAGACGACAGAGTTTAGGGGACGCGGCGCTATTGCTGTTGCTGATCCCCACTCCTATGTACTGTCTCTCTGTGAGTTCTGTACGCTCTGTCAGTGTGCTCAGTCAGCGAGAAAAGACAGGGTGCCAGAAATGTGTTTCCAATCTGGGCTGTGCTCATATGGGAAATTAGAGCGGAGCGGGGAGAACATTTCTGCCCAGACCCTGTGAGGCAGTATGGGGAGGAACACAGCCAAGCGCCTGCCCAGAAGAACCATGAGCCATGGCAAACAAATGCTGCTGTGACATCTCCCCCAACATGGAAATATAGCCCTGCAATAAAGAGACCAGAGACATGGATTTTGCAAATATTTAGCATTGCTCATCCAAAGATCCAAAGACAGGATTCCAGAAGCTTCTGATTGTTATTGGCAGCATTTTCTTTCTATCCAGATTTTGAGGGATATTTTAGAGGCACCAATAAAAGGGATTTAACTGAGGTGCAGTAGATTATTATTGATATTTAGTACTTTTTATAACGTCATACTGACTACACTGTGGATCAATGACAATGAAACATCAAATGAATAGCTTTTTTTCTCTCAATATTTCTGCTGTGTAAGTAGGAGTGGCTTTAGTTCATGCATAAGCTTTAATTGATGTAGCACATGCTCAAAGTCATTATTCTGCCTTGAATGCCACAGCTAAATCAGGCCTGATTTTTTTTTTWAAATCAGGCTTGCTTGCCATGTCAATTTGAGATCCTCAGTGTTCCAAAACGTCTAGGCTTGTAATTTCTGCACCTGTCCACCAGGTGTAGCTGTTTGTTATGTTCTGTTTCAGCTTCTACAGTCTCATTCAACTACTGTAGGATGTCTTTTAAGCATGTTTTTCCCCCCTAATCATTCACTCAACTATCGATGGGACTTGTTACTATTGTTTTCAAGATTTTACTGTAGTTTGGTTTGCTCTCAGATCTATAAAACTTGATAGTAAAACCCATCAGATGAGATAACCAACAGTGGGTGATATACTTACTCTCTTAAAACACTATGGCACCCTATTCCCCATATAGTGCACTACTTTTGACAAGGGCATATAGGGCTCTGGTCAAAAGTAGTTTACAATAGGGTATACTATAGAGGGACTATGGTGCCATTTCAGATGCAGACTACGTAAGGCATTACTTCCTCCGTAATAATTTAGAGTTTATACAACAGAGTTGCACTTGAGTACAGGAGTATGTGGTACGACTGTATTAAATAGTATCTGAGGGTTGTGTTGGATTCTTGTTGGATTCTACTGAGTCACCATTAAGTGGCATGCCTCCCTTTCTGCATCCTAAATTACACCCTATTCACTATGTAGTGCACTCCTTTTGACCTGGGCCCATAGGTCTCTCGTTAAAAGTAGTACACAATATAGGGAATAGGATGCAATTTGGGGCGTAGCCCCCTCTCTCACCTCCCCACATCTGGACCCCGTTAACATTCCACAGGGCGAGCAGAGACGGGGCGCCCACACACACACACACACACACACAGTTACACATGTATGTGCCTGTTTGTGTTCATGTGTTACAACTCAGCCTCTCCACTTTCTACTTGTGGGACACTCCCACACCCAACACTCCCGCACCCAACACTCCCGCCCACACTAGTCCCACACCCAACACTCCCGCACCCAACACTCCCACACCCAACACTCCCACACCCAACACTCCCACACCCAACACTCCCGCACACACATACACATTGTTTCCATGCATACTGTATGTACAACCCCCCGCTCTCTCATCCTGAGACCAAAATCAATGTCTGCTTCTCTTGGTGTGTAGCCTTACGTCCAGGGAATCCGCCACACACACATACTCACTCAGTAATAGAATCCACAGGGAGGAGTGTGAGAGACTGACACAGTCCTAGACGGCCCTGATAATGGAAGTATAATAACAGCAACATCATTTCTCCCTGTTGTCAACGGGCTATGCTCCAGATTAGTACAGAGGTAATACAACTCAAGTATAATACATGTATCTTCTCAATGAAGCTATAGGAGATTAGTACTGAGCATAGTGAGTAAACATTAGTCTAGGCCTTACACCTGAAGTATGATACTCTTCTCAATGAGCTATAGGAGATTAGTACTGAGCATAGTGAGTAAACATTAGTGTAGGCCTTACACCTGAAGTATGATACTCTTCTCAATGAAGCTATAGGAGATTAGTACTGAGCATAGTGAGTCAACTTTAGTGTAGGTCGGCAGGGTAGCCTAGTGGTTAGAGCGTTGGACTAGTAACCGTAAAAGGCGGAAGGTTGCAAGTTCAAATCCCCGAGCTGACAAGGTACAAATCTGTCATTCTGAACAGGCAGTTAACCCACTGGCTGTCATTGAAAATAAGAATTTGTTCTTAACTGACTTGCCTAGTAAAATAAAGGTAAAAAAATAAACAACTGGAGATGCAGCACAGTGTATTCTTGATTAGTTTGTTCCAGATAGCCCATTACTGTAAGTTCAAAGTCTGTTTAAGTACAATACATGTAACTTCTAATACTTAAAAAAAGACATCTACTGACAACTGCAAACTATAGTGAGTGCTGTCGAAACATTCTATTCAAACCGTTACTTTCATTCTCTCAGCTTCTACTTCTTTCCATCTCTCTCTCTCTCTGTGTGGCATTGCATTTTTCAGAGTCAACTACGTTAAATAATGAAAGATGTTTGATGTTTGTTCAGACTGTTTAAAGTCAGAGATACATTTATGTCTAACTGTGAAGGAGGGCTGAATACTTTGGTGCAATAGATTTTATGAACAAGTTATGTTTAGAACAGGCCCATACCACCCTCAGGATATGTGGCCTGTCTCTGTCTGTCTATTTGTTTGTTTCTGTCTGTGGAGAGAAAGGGGCTAGTCTAGGCTAGGACCCTGAACTATAGTGCTGGGGGTCATTGCTTGGTGCACTTACCTTTCCCCCCTCCCCCTCCCGTTTTCCCTTTCATCTGTAGCTGTGAACTTGCACTTCCATTCACAACCTGTGTGTACGTGCTCATCAAATCAAATCAAATGTTATTTGTCACATGCGCCGAATACAACAGGTGTAGACCTTACAGTGGAATGCTTACTTACAAGCCCTTAACCAACAATGCAGTTTTAAGAAAAGAAAATACCTAAAACAAAGCAAGAGATAAAAATAACAAATAATTAAAGAGCAGCAGTAAAATAACAATAGCGGGGCTGTAAACAGGGGGTACCGGTACAGAGTCAATGTGGGCGGGCACCTGTGTCGAGGTAATTGAGGTAATATGTACATGTAGGTAGAGTTATTAAAGTGACTATGCATAGATCATAACAGAGAGTAGCAGCAGCGTAGAGGAGGGGGGGGGGGGGGCAATGCAAATAGTCTGGGTAGCCATTTGATTAGACGTTCAGGAGTCTTGTGGCTTGGGGTAGGAGCTGTTTAGAAGCCTCTTGAACCTAGACTTGGTGCTCCTGTACTGCTTGCCGTGCGGGAGTAGAGAGAACAGTCTATGACTAGGGTGGCTGGGGTCTTTGACAATTTTTAGGGCCTTCCTCTGACACCGCCTGGTGTAGAGGTCCTGTATGGCAGGAAGCTTAGCCCCGGTGATGTACTGGGCAGTACACACTACCCTCTGTAGTGCCTTGCGTTCGAAAGGCCGAGCAGTTGCCACACCAGGCAGTGATGCCACCCGCCAGGATGCTCTTGATGGTGCAGCAATCAAACCTTTTGAGGGTCTGAGGACCCATGCCAAATCTTTTCAGTTTGCTGAGGGGGAATAGGTTTTGTCGTGCCCTCTTCACAAATGTCTTGGTGTGCTTGGACCATGTTAGTTTGTTGGTGATGTGGACGCCAGAGAACTTGAAGCTCTCAACCTGCTCCACTACAGCCCCATTGATGAGAATGCGGCGTGCTCCTTTTCCTGTACTCCACAATCATCTCCTTTGTCTTGATCATGTTGAGGGAGAGGTTGTTGTCCTTGCACCACACGGTCAGGTCTCTAAACACCTACCTATAGGCTGTCTCATTGTTGTCGGTGATCTGGCCTACCACTGTTGTGTCATCGGCAAACTTAAGGATGGTGTTGGAGTCGTGCCTGGCCGTGCAGTCATGAGTGAACACGAAGTACAGGAGAGGACTGAGCACGCACCCCTGAGGGGCCTCCATGTTGACGATCAGCATGGCGGATGTGTTGTTACCTACCCTTACCACCTGGGGGCGGCCCGTCAGGAAGTCCAGGATCCAGTTGCAGAGGGAGGTGTTTAGTCCCAGGGTTCTTAGCTTAGTGATGAGCTTTGAGTGCACTATGGTCTTCCGTGTGTGTGTGCCTTGTTCTGCTCTAGTTATATCACAGCTCTAAGGTGTCAGCTGCATAGCTTCAAAATAGCTCCACCATCTGCCAGTTTCGATTATAGGTGCAACTGTCCCAGAGTCCCGGTAAGAGGACTGATAATGACCAGCAGGAGACAACAACTCACACTTTATTGCCACACGCAACAGACAGGCACACACAGCAAACAATAAGTAGTACTGGTGAAAGTGTAAGTGATAGTGTAGTGTTGCAATGAATAGTGGTTTTCTGTAGGACAGAAGGAACAGGAAATATATATTACAACAGTAATGGCAGTGTTTCCTATACAGTAGTAATAGCAGTGATGCAATGTATACAAAGCAGCAATGGCATAACAATGGGCTAGCACACGATAGTAATGGCTATAGTAGCGTTAGTGGTGCTAGCATGGTAATATTATTGGCTGGTAATAAATATGCAGTAATACACGGGGGCTAGTAGGCTAATACGCTACAGAGCAGTAATGCAGGCGAACAGGCTACATATCACAAATGGTAGCATCCTGTAGTAAGGGGCTATAATAAAATAGTATAAATGCTAGCATCCCAGTACAATATGTACAGGGGGTGCTAACATGCTAGGCTAGCAGGCCAAGGGCAAGTAGGCCTAAGGCTATAGGTAATAGCACACAGTAGTATGTACAGTAAGGGCAAGTTAGCATCACTGTTAGCAGCTACAGAGGCTAGGATGCTAACAAGCGGCCATGTTGGATGTGGCTATGACCATATCATGAAGTGACTAGGGCATGATAACATCACTGGTCGGCCTCTTTAGGTGAGGATATACAACGGCATGACTGGCAGCCATCTTGGCCCAGAGAAAGCAATGGGAGAGATTTTACCCCATGGCCTGAACATAAAGGTACACAGAACTATGCCAAAGGGGCAGACTGTGAAAAGTATGTAACATGGGATTACAGAAGGAGGAAATCCTGAAATATACACATCTTAAGGAAGCATATACAAGCATATACTAACAAAGCAATAGCAGCCTATAACATGTATACAGATCAAATACACACATGAACCCTAACAAAATCCACTTACCTTTTCAGTGACGAACTAACACATGGTTGGGGAAGTGCAGGGAAGGCTTGTCCGTTTCAGTAATCCTCATCAGTAATTGTTGTTTTTTGCCATCATTGTAAGCCTGCTATACAATACATTAATTAAACACAAGAATGAGTGTGAGTTTTTGTCACAACCCGGCTCGTGGGAAGTGACAAAGAGCTCTTATAGGACCAGGGCACAAATAATAATATAATAATAATCAATAATTTTGCTCTTTATTTTGCCATCTTACATATAAAACCTTATTTGTTCATCATAAATTGTGAATAACTCACCACAGGTTAATGAGAAGGGTGTGCTTGAAAGGATGAACATAACTCTGCAATGTTGGGTTGTATTGGAGAGAGTCTCAGTCTTAAATTATTTTCCACACACAGTCTGTGCCTGTATTTAGTTTTCATGCTAGTGAGGGCCGAGAATCCACTCTCACATAGGTACGTGGTTGCAAAGGGCATCAGTGTCTTAACAGCGTGATTTTCCAAGGCAAGAAACTCTGGGCGCAGCCCAATCCAGAAATCCGGCAGTGGCTTCTGATTACATTCAATTTTCACAAAACCGCTTGTTGCAATTTCGATGAGGCTCTCTTGTTCAGATATCGGTAAGTGGACTAGAGGCAGGGCATGAAAGGGATAACGAATCCAGTTGTTTGTGTCATCTGTTTCGGGAAAGTACCTGCGTAATTGGGCATCCAGCTCACGCAGGTGCTTCACTATATCACATTTGACATTGTCCGTAAGCTTGAGTTCATTTACACACAAAAAATCATACAATGTTGGAAAGACCTGTGTGTTGTCCTTCTTAACGCAGACAGAAACTTCATAATCATAGCCTCAATTTTGTCCCACTCATTGAATATAGTTGCGGAGAGTCCCTGTAATCCTAGATTTAAAAAAGTGTCAATACTTTTGATAACCAGCGCATTTCTGAATGTTGTAAAAGCGTTACATGGTCACTGCCCATATCATTGCATAGTGCAGAAAATACACCAGAGTTCAGGGGCCTTGCTTTAACAAAGTTACCCATTTTCACTGAAGTGTCCAAAACATCTTTCAAGCTGTCAGGCATTCCCTTGGCAGCAAGAGCCTCTCGGTGGATGCTGCAGTGTACCCTAGTGGCGTCGGGAGCAACTGCTTGCACGCTCGTTACCACTGTCTCCCTGTCATGGCTTTTGCTCCATCAGTACAGATACCAACACATCTTGACCACCAAAGTCCATTTGATGCCACAAAGCCAGCTTGTATGCGAAGCAGTAATTGTTTCAAAACATCTCCTGCCATGTCACTGACGCGTCGTGAAACGGTGTTGTTTGATGAAGACATTGTCTGTACAGTTTTTTTACCTTTTCCCCCAGCGTTGTCCCAGCCATATCCGCGGCAGCAGTCCTCCACAATAGTATGGGGCTTGCCTGTCCTAGCCACTCGGTACCTCACCATTCATTTAGAAACAGAACATGACAATTTGAAAAATAAACCACAGGAGTTTTTGGAGTGAGAATAAAAATGACTTTCGAGTAGTAAAACATGTATAAAAGCAACAGAGACCATTAGTAAGAAAGGGCTAGATGCGTCTTATATGGTGAGCTACCGAGTTATAACACTTCTAGCCCCTTCTTATTAATAGTTTTGTTGTTGCTTTTATACATGTGTTACTACACGAAGGTTGTCTTTATTCTCGCTCAAAAAACTCCAGTGGCTTTTTTTCGTTTCTAAATGTCTGTGCAAGAGTGAAGGTTTCATGTACTTACATTCAGTAATCTTGCTCTGATTTGTCATCCTTAGGGTCCCAGAGATAAAATGTAGCATAGTTTTGTTTGATAAAATCCATTTTTATATTCAAATGTAGGAACTGGAATCTACAGTTTGAACCCCAGCTGTCTCTGGCTCCACACCCACCCTGCCCAGCCATCTAGATATGTGAAAATTAGTGTATAAGATAATGATTCATCATGTATGACATTCCTGGGAGAGTGTAAACATCAATTTACCAATTTGGCACATTTGGGCAGACTTGATACAAAATATTGTCCAGTATTGCAATGCTTCACTGGATCAATCTGAAACTTTGCACACACTGCTGCCATCTTGTGGCCAAAGTCTAAATTGTGCCTAAACTGCAATATTATGGCCTTTTCCTTGCATTTCAAAGATGATAAATAAAATGTAATAATTGAAACTCGTGTTTTTTTGGCAGTTACATTTGGGAATGTAATTTTAGGCGAAAATGTAAAAACAGGGTCCGATCCTTAAGAGGTTTTTGACAATGTTTGCCTATTCGCCCCAAAGTCATGTTTCCTGAAATTGGCTTTTAGCAGAAGTTCATTGAGCTTAAGGAG
>NC_036857.1:33803563-33810721 GCF_002910315.2 Salvelinus sp. IW2-2015
CAACTGAGAAAGCAACTCTTTCGATGCACTTGCCCTCTGCTCAGAAGACATATTCCTGTATTTCACTGCATGCTTCGTCTGGAAGTGTCGGGACAAGTTGCTCTCTTTGCACACTAAGCACACAGCTTTCCCCGATACCTCAAGAAATACTTATTTTGATGGATCTTGCTGGAACACCCTACATTCATTGTCTACTTTCCTTTTCTTTGAAATCTTTGAAAAACAAATTGTTGTGCAATTTCTAGCTAGCTACTATTTGTAACTGTAACGTATGTGTCAGCCTGTGAGTCACTGTCTGTCCTCGTGCAGTTGATATTTACGCGTGCCTTCAAAATAAAGGTTCCACAAGCGGTGGGAGTTAAATCATTACACAAAGGCGAGTATTAATTGGACTTTTAATTTGAATAACAAATACGTTTTTCAAAACTTTACTATCGCAAATTCTTTATGTGATCGGTGCATGATTCCACGGGCAGTATTTTTGCTGTTGCACCGAACAAAAACACCTGATTGAACTGTCAAGGGCTTTAATTATTAGTTGACATTTATATAAAGTAGATTAATGGCTATGCCCACCCCCCCTTCAAAAAAAATTCTATACTATGTGACATTTAGAAAATGTTGTATGCTTTCAATGGAGGATGTCATACTCATTTTGGCTTTTCATCTATTTGAATTTGCGGCACACTATTGATGAAGGGAATTCAGCTGACGGGACGCGCTGTAGCAAAATGAACGAATGGCGGGAATGTACTCAATTGTGCAGATGACGCATTCTCAGTAGGATGTGCCTAGTATGCTGATATTTGTTGCTTACTGTCACGAATACCACCGAAGGTGGCTCCCCTTCCTGTTCGGGTGGCGCTCGGCGGTCGTCGTCGCCGGTCTACTAGCTGCCACTGATCCCTTTTTCCTTTTCGTTTGTTTTTGTCTAAATGTTTTCACCTGTTCCTTGTTGGGGTTTTGGATGGGTGTTATTTAAGTTCGTTTAGCCCGCTGGTGTTTGTGCGGGCTTGTTGTTATTTTACGTTAGTGGTGTTTGTGTTCTTTTGGGTTTTCCCTGTCCGGTATTTCGGTAACTATGGTTTTGGGTTTGTTGCGCCTGTGTTTTGGGCTTCACCCATGTTTGTAACTGGTTACTGTGCTAAAGGACATTAACGGTCAACCTTAAAGGTCAACCTTAAAGGTCAACCTTCTGCTCTCTGCGTCTGACTCCACACCCATCACTCTCCAGACGTTACACTTACTGCTTTCCTTTTTACTAAACAGTACATTATAAATAGTATGAAGTACGATTAGTACACAGTATGCAGTTTCAGTGAGTAGTAGGCAGATTTCAGACACAGCCTATATGTGTGTGTGAGTAATGTGGCTTTCCCATGGCATGAGGGTGGTGCAAGACAGACATGGCTATCCTGTCTGGCTGGTAGTGATGATGGGATAAGCGGGTGGGCTGGTGGTGTGTGTGTGTGTGGTGGTTGGGTAAAGGCATCAGCATGCTTCAGCATGCTTCAGTTCGGCTTGCGCCGAACTCGGCTAGGCGAACCAAACGAGTGTGCTCGCATACTCCCTTATTTAAAAGACTTTCCCTTGAAAAACTTGAAAAAAGAGCCGATAGCACTCTTTGTCCATTTTGAGGCGCTTAAGATAACTTAAGATATCTGTCATACATTTTTACGTTTTTGCTGAGGAGATCTTAGTCACGCAATTTTACATCTAACTAAAAATGTAGTCTCTCGTTGAATGACAACAAACACGTCATTGAAGAATCCTTACTGTTGACCAATCATCGACGAAGGGGCGTAGACTTCGGCTACTGACTTAGGCTTGACCTGATAAAAAATGGTCTGCCTGAAAAGCCCAGAAACTAACAAAAACGTCACAAAATGTCATCATACCATATGCACTAACTGTTCCAAACTGTTTCGGCTGGGAAGCGAGCGGACACCTTAAAGCCCTATCCAGCTGCACAGAGTCTGCCATATACCTGGGCCTTATGGGTAAACAGCTCTGTACTGTCTCGCCTGGCTGCCTCTGCAGACTGTGTGTATGTGTGTGCCTGCCTGTCTGCCTGACTGTGTCTAGTTTCGCCTTCCCCCTTTGTCTTCTCCCCAGTGCTGTCGAGGGCATAGCGTGTGCAGAAAACGTTACTAATCATATTCAAAACAGGTTTGTTTGTCAGGTCTATACGCTGCGTTCCTTATCAGCAAATCCAGAGTGGGAAATCAGGTTTACATATCAGGTTACTACACCACATGCTAACATGCGTTATTGTACAATTATAGCACTACCTTAACACCACCCACCAGTAATACATTCCACAGATGGGATCAATCCAGACATACCAAATCAGCGTCCCAAATGGCACCCTATTCCCTACATAGTGCAATACTTTTGATCAGCGCCCTATGGGCCTCGGAGAATAGGGTGCCATTTGGGCCGCATTCCAGGTGTATTCGGTCAACCCCAGGAAATCAGCGTGGCATGTAGCCTACATTCTAATTGAACTCCTGTATGTGTCATATAGGGATGTGGTCTGGGAGATCAAACGAGAGGATACCACTCCTACAGACAGGACACTGAATCACCCCTTGAACACCGGTGAATAATTACAGTAGGGTTTCATCATAGTCTATAGTCTACACTGTTTCTCAATCCATTCCTGGGGGCACCTCCGAAGGTGTGCACGTTTTTTTTCTAAACCAACATTAACAAACCTGATTCCAGTAAGCAATACTGTAGGTGTCGAATACGTGTGTTGAATGAATGAATGAAAATGAATGAATGAAAAAAAATGTGTGTGTCAAATCGCCAATTGGTAACCCATCCCTTATGGGATTTATTGACACATAAACAAACATTACAATAATTCACTGTGGTAATTAAATGATCATTCATCTTCCGGTGTTCTCTCCATTGCGCATCGCATAAAGAGTGAAAAAATGTACGGTAAAAATTCATACATAATAGTAAATAAAGTTATCCAAACAATAATTATATCCCTAGTGCAGTAAAATAATATACTGTGATAAATAATAGACTGTGTTTGTCTATTGTTGTGACTCAGATGAAGATCAGATCAAATTTTATGACCAATTTATGCAGAAATCCAGGTAATTCCAAAGGGTTCACATACTTTTTCTTGCAACTGTACATACATACATACATACATACATACAGTACCATTCAAAAGTTTGGACACACCAACTCATTCAAGGGTTTTTCTTTACTTTTACTATTTTCTACATTGTAGAATAATAGTGAATAGATCAAAACTATGAAATAACACATATGGAATCATGTACTGTAGCAACCGAAAAAGTGTTATTTTATTTTTTCACATTCCACTTTGTGGTCACAGTCCCCATAACAGTGATATTTAACAATAACATTTAGAAATACAATAAATAATTGTATATACAGTACCAGTAAAAAGTTTGGAAACATCTACTTCAACAAATCAAAATGTATTTGAGATGTGAGATTCTTCAAAGTACACACCCTTTGCCTTGATGACAACTTTGTACACTATTGGCATTCTCAACCAGCTTCATGAGGTAGTCACCTGGATTGCATTTCAATTAACAGGTGTGGCTTGTTAATAGTTAATTTCCGTAACTTCTTTTCTTCTTAATGTGTTTGAGCCAATCAATTGTGTTGTGACAAGGTAAGGGTGGTATTCAGAAGATAGCCCTATTTGGTAAAAGACCAAGTCCATATTATGGCAAGAACAGTTCATCATTACTTTAAGACATGAAGATCAGTCAATCTGGAAAATGTCAAGAACTTTCTTCAAGTGCAGTCGCAAAAACCATCAAGCGCTATGATGAAACTGGCTCTTATGAGGACCGCCACAGGAAAGGAAGACCCGGAGTTACCTCTGCAAGCAGAGGATAAGTTCATTAGAGTTACCAGCCTCAGATTGCAGCGCAAATAAATGCTTCACAGAGATCAAGTAACAGACACATCTCAGCATCAACTGTTCAGAGGAGACTGCGTGAATCAGGCCTTCATGGTCGAATTGCTGCAAAGAAACCACTACTAAAGGACACAAATAAGAACAAGAGACTAGCTTGGGCCAAGAAACACGAGAAATGGACATAAGACTGGTGGAAATCTGTCCTTTGGTCTGATGAGTCCAAATGTGAGATTTAGTGGTTAAGACATCAAAACTATGAAATAACACACATGGAATCATGTAGTAACCAAATAAGTTTTAAACAAATAAAAATATATTTTATATTCTTCAAAGTAGTCACCCTTTGCCTTGATGACAGCTTTGCACACTCTTGTCATTCTCTCAACCAGCTTCATGAGGAATGCTTTCCCACATATGTTTAGCACTTGTTGGCTGTTTGACCTTCACTCTGCATTACACAAAGGGCCTATTTCGGAAGAGCATACAGTCAGAGCCTGGCTCAGCCCCAGCTACTGAGACGATACTTGGAACAGAGATAATGAAGAACACAAACACACACACACAGATACCTGCACACTTGCAGGTCACACACACACACACACACACACACACACACACACACACACACACACACACTGAGTAACATTCACTTCCTTCCTGGTTTTCCCCTTCTCTCTTGTTCAGCAAGGATGTTGATGGGGGTTGTACTGTATTGAGCATCCTCTCCTTATTGTATTAGATATATCTGTTAATTCATGTTATATCTCAAACTTATGTTTACAAACATACTTTGTCTCCATACACACAGTATATTCAACCACTCTGTGCACACACACATAAAGTAAAAGTAAAGTAGAAATGCACATACTCACTACACACAGGTTTTACATATCCACATCCAGATGCAAAAACTGTACACTCACAAATGCACATATACACACATATACATACACACACACACGCACGCACGCACGCACGCACGCACGCACGCACGCACGCACGATCTGAATAGAGGAATGGTCCAAAATCCCTCCAAATGTGTTCCTTGACCTTGTCAAACATTACAGGAAAAGACTCCATGCTGTTATCCTTGCCAGAGGTGGTTGCACTAAGTACTAAATGAGGAGTGCCAATAATTATGAAACCTTGATTTTGGTTCAATTTATTTTGTATTAAATAATTGTATGATTTTGGTTGGTTCCATTGAAACATTAATAAAGTACAGTATTTCTCACATGTTGGTATTTTGAGTTTCTCTATAATTATATTGTTTATATTTTTTAAAGTATTGTTTGTGCATTGCCAGTCAGGGGTGCCAGTAATTTTGGAGCCCACTGCATATCCCAGTATTGTGGTGTGTGCACAAACAAGATTTAAACCCAAAGTTTAGATCATAAGGAAAATGTTCCCCAAGACAAGGCAACGGAAGACTACGTCCCAAAGACTACTGGGACTTGGACCTTGTCTGCTCCTCTCCTCCTTAGATTATGTTTTCCTCTGCCAGGGCACTGAGAGCGGGAAATAGAGAGACACAGGGAGAGAGAGAGCTGCTAGCTTTAATTAAGGCAGAGGAGCGGTGCAGCACCTGACAGTAGCAGAAAGCTACAGGTTGAAAGCTTCATTAGCGAATCACAATGCCGTGACAACACTGATAATTACCTCCACGGGCTAGGAGATGAAAGATGCAGTAAAAAGTGTACTTAACTGGATAAGTACCCATATCAACTCCTTAAAGAGCCATTGCCGTTAAAAACCACCTAATCCCTTTGAAAACGGCCTATGTGGCATCGAGTCAGTCAGACACATTTATTCTCGTGTCAAAATTGACTACAAAGTGTAAATAGGATAACTTGGTCATAAAGTCAGTCTCTCCTAAAATGAAGTTTGGAACCTCAGTGCATCACAATGAGGCTATGGTTGGTTTTGGATTACAATTATGTCAACAAATCATGCCCCCTTTTGCCAAGCTCCGCTTAGAAATAGCCCGTCTGCCCACTTCACTTCCCTTCATTGAATGAGGTTCTGTTGTTTCATCGGCCCCAAAGCATTCTAAGGATCACAGCCGTTTGAGACTGAAAAACCCTATACGGATGTATCATGTAATGCATGCTTCCAGCAGGTTGCACAGCCAACAAGTATGGTTTGCATGCCCTGCCGAAGGATGCTATCATGTGGATAGGTGGTTGGAGTTTGTTGAACCCCAGTACCCGTAGCTAGACCGTAGACTGCTGGGTATGTATCTGGTTATGTATATTTTTTGATAATCATTATCATTATCATTGCTAGCATAGCAGACGTTAGCTAGCTATCTACCAACTAGCTAGCTAGCTACATAACGGGCTAACGTTAGCCTACCTCAATACAATTCGGATATGGCTTGGGAAACATGAATTTAGATGCAGTATTACTTTAGCCAGTTAATTAACTAAGATTGAGGGGACAACCGTATTTTAGCTAGCTAACATTGCTAGCTATTTTTGACAAACTTTGCTTGTAACAGTAATGGCAACATTGTAATTTCTTTTAAGTACATTTTACGACATCATAATATGGCAAAGTTGTTTCCTAATAATTATTTTCCTACTTTAGCAATGTCATCGTATTTCCATATTTTGTATTTATAAATTTAGCAAATTAATAAAAAATGAAATACAGAGTCTATACATCTTAGAATCACCTTCAGCAGCTTCAGTGCTTAGTTCCATTCCGTTTAGTTTTTTTTATCCTGAAAAACTCCCCAGTCCTTAACGATTACAAGCATGCTCATAACATGATGCAGCCACCACTATGCTTGAATATATGGAGAGTGGTACCCAGTAAAATATTGTATTGGATTTGCCCAAAACATAACACTTTGTATTCAGGACAAAAGTTAATTGCTTTGCCACATTTTACAGTATTACTTTAGTGCCTAGTTGCAAACAGGATGCATGTTTTTGTAACGGGCTTCCTCCTTCTCCTCATCCGAAGAGGAGTAGCAGGGATTTGACCAAAATGCAGCGGGTTGTGAATACATATTGATTTAATAGACAAAACGGAAAAACACGACAAACACTTGAATAATTACAAAACAAATAAACGAATGTAGACAGACCTGGGGCCTGTTGCACAAAACTAGGATAAGGGATTAAGCCAGGATATCTTGGTGATCCTGGCTCAATTGATCCGTAATCCGGTTGCACTAAAGATGGATAGGGGGCAGGAGGATATGTTATGGTATAAATTACCATGGAGATTTA
>NC_036857.1:33812106-33929693 GCF_002910315.2 Salvelinus sp. IW2-2015
TTGCTGCTGGAGCTAGCCTGCTCCAGACCAGGCTAAATTCCAGGATCTATTTAATCTCATCCCTAATGTCAGTCAGCAGTCACCACAAATGGAAACCAATAGTTATTTCACTGCTCACTATACATTGTTATCACATATAACTAGACCCACTGTTATTATTTAAACGTTTGTGATCATTAATTTCAATGATTTTGGATAAAAAATGATTTTTAGATGATGTTGCTATCATTAGATAATTTACAGTTTCCCATAGACTATAAGGCTATATAAAAATGATAGAATATTAGGGCCACAGAGGGGAAAAAAACACAAGTCATAATATTGTAACCAGTTGTTTTAAAGGAGGACAGTTGTTAAAATGACAGATGTGGGGCATTTCGTGAAATTGTACTTCAGTATGGTTTCATAAACAAAGACATGCTGATGTGCCAGAATATTAAGTATCACATTGTCATAAGTATCAAAACTGTAAAAACAATATGTAGCTTTTCTGCAGAAAGAACCAGCCTCATAAATTTATGACTTTATCCTTTTTTCAGTGTGGCCCTAGTACTCTGTCATATAAACAAATACACATTCCATATGAATATAAAAACACAATGTGTAACATTATGTCCTTTATTGAATAAGGACAAAACAAAGCAGGTAAACCATCAGCTCCTTCGAAACTGAAGTCACGAATGAACCAGGAAAACAGACTACATAAAACGAACGAACTAACAAAAACCGGAACAGTCCCGTGTGGCGTAACATACAGACACTGACACAGGAGACAATCACCCACCAACAAACAGTGAGAACAACCTACCTTAATATGACTCTCAATTAGAGGAAAACGCAAAACACCTGCCTCTAATTAAGAGCCATACCAGGCAACCCAAAACCAACATAGAAACAGCAAACATAGACTGCCCACCCAAAACTCACGCCCTGACCATCACACACATACAAAACAACAGAAAACAGGTCAGGAACGTGACAGTTTTGGAATATTTGTATTCTGTAAAGGCTTCCTTCTTTTCAGTCTTTCAATTAGGTTGGTATTGTGGAGTAACTACTGTACAATGTTGTTGATCCATCTTCAGTTTTCTCCTTTCACAGCCGTTAAACTCTTAACTGTTTTAAAGTCACCATTGGCCTAATGGTGAACTCCCTGAGCGGTTTCCTTCTTCTCCGGCAACTGAGTTAGGAAGGAAGCCTGGATTTGTGTAGTGACTGGGTGTATTGATACACCATCCAAGGTGTTATTAATAACTTTACCATGCTCAAAGGGATATTAAATGTCTGCTTTTTAAACATTTTACTCATCTACCAATAGGTGGCATTTTTTGCAAGCATTGTGAAACCTCCCTGGTCTTTGTGGTTGAATCTGTGTTTGAAATTCACTGCTCGACTGAGGGACCTTACAGATAATTGTACGTGTGATGTACAGAGATCAGGTAGTAATTCAAAAATCACGTTAAAACAGTATTATTGCACACGGAGTCCATGCAACTTATGTGACTTGTTAAGCTAATCTTTACTCCTGAACTTATTTAGATTTGCCGTTACCAAGGGGTTGAACACTTACTGACTCAAGACATTTCAGCTTTTCATTTTTAGTTACTTTGTAGAAATTTCGAAAAACATAATTTCACTTTGACATTATGGGGTATTGTGTATTGGCTAATGAATATACATTTCTCTTTAATACATTTTTAATTCAGGCTATAACACAAAATGTAGAAAAAGTCAAGGGATGTGGGCTATAACACCATAAAATTTGGAAACAGTCAAGGGGTGTGGGCTATAACACAATAAAATGTGGAAAAAGTGAAGGGGTGGGGATACTTTCTGGTGTCTCATTCGTTACGGTGAGGACCGCTGTGCTTAGATCCACGGATCTCATATCCCTAGCGAATTGACGTTGATTTTCTGTTGTTGTCTGCTTCATTTACAGCAGGGTCTCGTTATATTTAACAGAGAAAGCATCAAGGTAATGAGCACATTTTTTCATATGTTTTTGTGCCTCGGATTGGACACCGAGTCTCCTGGAATTGTTTTAAGATGGTCATTTAGTTATTTGATTTTGAATTTTAGGACCCATTTAGGTATATATATACAGTACCAGTCACAAGTTTGGACACACTGTATTTCCTTTGTTTAGCCTTGTTTAGTTGGTCAGGACGTGAGCTGGGTGGGCATTCTATGTTATGTGTTTCTATGTTGGGTTCATTGTATTAGCCTGATATGGTTCTCAATCAGGGGCAGGTGTTTTACGTTTCCTCTGATTGAGAACCATATTAAGGTAGGCTGTTCTCACTCTTTGTTTGTGGGTGATTGTTGCTGTGTCTGTGTTTGTTTCACCACACGGTACTGTTTCATTTCGTTCGTTCGTTTGTTCCTACCTGTTCGTGCGTTCATGTTTTATGTTCTCAAGTTCAGGTCTGTTCACGTCGTTTTGTTATTTTGTATTTTGTCAGTGTTCTGTTTTGTTGGATATCATTAAAATTCGACATCATGAACATTCGACATCATGAACATTCACCACGCTGCGCCTTGGTCCTCCTCTCTTCCACCTAAAGACGAGCGTTACACACACCTACTCATTCCAGGGTTTTTCTTTATTTTCTACATTATAGAATAATAGTGAAGACATCAAAACTATGAAATAACACATATGGAATCATGTAGTAACGAAAAAAGTGTTAAACAAATCAAAATATATTTTAAATTTGAGATTCTTCAAAGTAGCCACCCTTTGCCTTGATGACAGATTTGCACAATCTTGGCATTCTCTGAACCAGCTTCATGAGGAATGCATTTCCAACAATCTTGAGGGATACTATTTAACCCCTTATTTTTGTTGGCCCAAAACTACCTCCATACTTCCATTAATTTTATGGGTTACCTTTAGACGAGTCCCGTGACTCTTGTGTTCATGAGAGTCTCATCTTTCCATAGAGCGGTAATAAAGCGGTAATGGCCTACTTTTTTGAACATTTTTGCACTCTTTTTTGGGGGGGAGGGTTTTATATTAGGCCCTATATGCACAACTAAGTGCTTGAAAAAGGCCTATATAAGGCTTATAAGGCTTTGAATTTGACTTGCCAATGTATGTATGAACCCTGCTTAAAGGGAAAGGGGCATAACTAGTCAGTTGTACAACTGAATGCATTCAACTGAAATGTGTCTTCCGTATTTAACCCAACCCCTTTGAATCAGAGAGGTGCGAGGGGCTTCCTTAATCGACATCCACATCATCGGCGCCTTAGGAACAGTGGATTAACTGCCTTGCTCGGGCAGAACAACAGATTTTTACCTTGTCAGCTCGGGGATTCGATCCAGCAACCTTTCAGTTACTGGCCCAATGCTCCAGATGTATAGTCCTATGCCTATGTTGTATAGGTAGAGTTATGGGACCATTTGCATATATTAACTTTTACACATGTGGAACTGCATAAAAATGATTAACATTTTTGTTACAAACCATTTCAGAAATATTTATCCCAATGTCACACATTGGCCTCATTATTTATATAAAGACCCAAATGCAGTTGCATTGTTTTTAGTAAAACCTTCAATGGCATCCCATAAAATCCAAGGATCGTCGACTGAATTTTTGTTAATCATTATGAATTCATTAAAATCAGTTTCAAATTGTTCACAGAAAGTGGATGATGCATTTCTAATACATTTTAAGACTTTCTGGTAGATGTTTTCTAAGAAACCTTTTCCGTATGTTTGCCAACAAATCGAAGCCTTTGCTTAGTCCTAACTTTTAGGATGGAAAATAGTTGGAAAATGTATATATGCCTTCATTTCTCAAAAATATAGACTCTTAGCTTTCATTTGACACCTAATTTGACATGCTTCTATGAACTTCACATGTTGGTAATCATGGGTCCATTTACATGGAAATGACCATACATAACCTCAACGAGCCCTATTCATGTCCAGTTTATGCTTTTTCAAAATCCACACCAATTGGACATGTTCTAACAGTTTGCTATCATTGTCACCCACATTCATTTAGCAATAAAGGTACAGCGATCTAGGAATATGCTCAATGGCGATTTCAGTTCTTGATATGTACCCATTGAATCTTGAAGAGGGTTACATTTCTCTAGCCCAATCCGTCAGCTGTATACCAAAACAAATGAAGGGGAACTATTTAGTTGTTTTTAGAATCTCAGATTGTAGCGTTAAGGTGACACCGCCAGACGACGGCTAGCTTTCACCAGCTAGATACCACAACTACTAAACCTGCATTTCCTGCCCACAGTTTATTTTTAGTAGAGAGGATTGTTTTCCCACCATATTGAGTACAGTATGACATTGGAGCGGGTAGATAGCTTTGAAATCAGGCCTGGCCAGGTAGACATAACACAGAGGGCTGTTTACATTCTTTGTCGTGCAGGCAGGATGCTCGTGTCTCAGGGGCCTATCTCCCGATCTATTCAGGGAGGAGAGGAGCTGACAGAAAGACAAGCCAATAGGTAACAGCACAGGATATGCCAAATACGGCCTGCCTGCCTGTCTGTGTGCTGTGAGCCTTGGTTGCTTCTAACAATAGAATGTTAATTTTGGGATATGATTCATATATAAGGGAGATATTTTGGTTGTTTTCGTCAGAGGTAGGACGTTGCGGATTAGAGTCAATATTTTTCTCTCAGTCATTTGATAAGGTCTGATAGCCAAGGCATGACTAGTAACTTTGGCATTGTGAATACCATGGTCTTACCAACTAGCTACACCATGCAGGTATTGGCAACATTTTACTATCTGAATCCTATGACATCACAATTACTGCATTGGAGGCCATTCTGAGGGGAGTTGGCTAGGTCTGAAGCCAACTCAAACCTCTGACACAAAAATGACCAGAGAATGAAAATTACTCAAAGCCAAGCCCTGTGTGTGCTTGTGTGCACGTTACCTTTAAGTCCACATTTAAAGAGAGAACATACTGTCATAAACTACAGTGCATATTAATTCTTGAACCACAATGAGCACAGTCCAGTACACAACCAACCCAGTGGTGGGTATACTGTTGTGGATCACCTCAACCTCTGGATCGGGTGACAGAAGAGATGTGTGTTAGAAAACATAATGTAGAACAAGGGTAGACCCTGCAGTATGCACAAAATGCTTCCCACACAACTACGATCAAACGAAACATGTCAACGTAAAAAACACAAGCGAACATGTCCTCTTTGTTCAGAAATCAATTGGAGTGGTTGTGTTTGTAGGTTTGTAACAAAAAAAAGTATTCCTTTGTAGTCCTAATGTGCTTTTTTATGTAGAGCACTCTGTGAGAGGAGGCAGTCACGGAGAAGAGAAAACGAGGCCATTTAATGTGGGCAGAGAGTTTTGATGACTAACCTCACTCTCTCCATCCTTTCTTATACTCTCTCTTGATCTGCTCTTCTTCATCCACTCTCAAGCATCTCTCTCTGTCCCTCTCTCCCATGTATGCATTCATGTGGTAGCTTGCACATGTGTTTTATCATATGTATTTTATTCATGCTATTTAGGCCTGTTTTCTGTTCTGTCTCTTGTCTCTTCTTGATAAAGGTTGTCATGTGTGCTCCCTCTCCGGCCTCTAGGTCACCAGGCTGCTCGATAGGCTCCCATGCCTCAGCGGGCTTGATAGGCTCCGATGCCTCGACCGAGGCAACCGGGGAGGTCTCAGCCGGCTCATTAGGCTCTCACGCCTCAGCCGGTTCGTCAGGTTTCTGCACGACCGGTCCGCTCCTGATCCCCGGGATCGTCCCTGTGGTTAGCGTCCTGCGGCTGGAGCCGAATGCGCCGGGGAGGGGCTACTGTCACGTATGCTCTCTCTCCGGCGCTCTAGGTCGCCATGCTGCTCGTTATGGCGCACACCTGTCACCATCGTTATGCGCATCAGCGCATTATGACACTCACCTGGACTCCATCACCTCTTTGATTATATGCCCTATATATGTGACTCCCTTTGGCTCCTTCCCCAGGCATCATTGTTTCTGTGTCACGTCTGTGTGTTGTTCGTGTTTTCTTGTTTTGTATTATGTTACGTTTATTTATTAAAACACTCACTCCCTGAACTTGCTTCCCGACTCTCTGTGCACATCGTTACAAAGTTGGTGCTAGTAGTTACCACAGAAATGTATTGACTTGAGGTGCAATAAGTTGATACTTGCATTCGCAGAAGAAGCTCTGGGAAAGAAACAACCACCTTAAGAACGGTTTGGTGAAACTTCCCAATTTCATCTATCAGCATGCAATGTAACTAACTATACAATCTATGAATTCTAATTTTGGGCTGTGGCCCTGTGGAGTGTTATGTTCTTCTTGCAGAGCGACGACGTTCCCCTAGGCTAGCAGGGCCCCAGATGCATGCAGCACCATGCTGGTTTGCAGTCGGCCCCGGCCTGTCCTCCTGATCCTCCCACACAAATTGATTCCCTCTGTGCGCATGTATCCGGCCACAGGACACAAATAACTAGATGCAGCTCCCTGTAATGACATATAGTGGACAAAATAGGCTAGAATTATGGAGGGAGGAAAAAATCACTGCTTTCATCTCGCCTGCTGGGGCTGTCGCACTCTGAAGAGGCCTCTGGCGGGAATGAGAAATCCAAACTCCTCTAGACTCCAGAGGAGAAAGGGAAGAGGAGAGCACACAGGCAGCACTAACCCCTCCAATGCTCCTGAGGCGCATGCAGGGGGCTGCCTTCAAAGGCTACAGTTTGGCATGTTTTCGACCTCAAGGCGCTGTACTATTGCACGTCAATAATATTGGGTAACTCAAGGTCAACCAATTGCAGGGGAATGTTAAAAAGATACTTCAGGATTTTGGTAATGAGGCCCTTTGTCTACTTCCCCGGAGTCAGATGAACTCATGGATACCATTTTTATGTCTCTGCATGCAGTTTGAAGGAAGTTGCTAACTAGATACCATAGACTTCCACAGACTAACTAAATACCACAGACTTCCAGTCATTGCCGATAACATAGACTTCCAATCATTGCGGTAACACTTGCGAAACTACCTCTAACTTCCTTCACACTGGATGCAGAGACAAACAACTGGTTCATCACGAGTTCATCTGATTCTGGGGAAGTAGAATGCCAAAATCCCTTTAAGTGAGGTATCAAGGCGTGACTCTCATTCTTCAACTGTTTTGTCTGGTCTTATACAGTAGGCTACTATAGGTTGTGTCCTGCTGACTTACTGTAGTACTTCAAATCTGAGAATTTGCAGAGAATTAATTGTTTCAATCTGTTTTCAATAATGATTTCCGCCACACAAGACACAACAATACCGATTTCCTCCACTCACTTCTCTTTCTAGCCCTGCTTTCCCCTATATTACAATCATGTGTCTGTAACTTAAGCCACACTGTGTACGCTCTCTAGAGTGGGGATGATTGAAGTGGACTGATTGTGGTTTATAAAGGGGTCTGGGTGAAATCGTGGAGTTTTACACTCCTTGTTTCACAAAAAGTGTGTGTGTGTGCATGTGTGTGCACTGGTGAGTGTATGTGTGTGTACGTGTGCCTGTGTGTGCATGTGTGATTGTTTATGTGCAAATGTGCATGTGTGTGTGTGTTATTCCAGGGGGGCTTCTTGGTTAGAACAGAGGCCCACTCTGTCTCTAGCAGCGTCTGGGCGGAACGTGAACTGGGCTGGAGCTGCTGGGGCGACAATAGGCTCCAGCCCTGGGCCTCCAGCCAGGCCAGGTAACGCAGAGTTCAACAGGAAATGGCCTTAAAGGATATGGAAGGGCTTTGCGATGTCTGGAGGTCCCCACTGTTTTGTCTGAGAGAATAGTTGATGTGGAATGGGAGGACTACTGTTTACAAATGCAGTGCAGGTGCTGAGTTAGGGGCCGGGGGACAATGGTTTCCTTCTACTCAGTAAGAGAGTGCATTATGGTCCAAATGCAGTGCAGTACAGTGCAGGGCATCACACCCTTCCCTTGTGCTACAGTGAACAGAAATGATGAACATGAACAAAGACCTGCATCTACTTATCATTAGTCAGTCATCAGATTACTGCCATCAATCATCAGTAGCCTATTTCAATAGATAATAGAGGATTCGGGTTATTGTTAAAATAATGTGACAGGCCACAAAACAAAATCACTACAGCATACATGGGGGCAGCAAATAGCCTAGCGGTTAAGAGCATTGGGCCAGTAACCGAAAGGTTGCTTATTCAAATCCCCAAACCAACTGGGTGAAAAATCTGCCGATGTGCCCTTAGCAAGGCACTTAATGCTAATTGCTCCTGTAAGCAATTAAGCAAACATACATGTAATTTCTGCAAGTTGGCATTTATTGGGATTACTCATGCACTGGAGGCAGCTCTGCAGGAGTTTCACTAGATGGCTTAACCCTAAACTTCAATTAAGAACATTGTTTTGTTTTCATACATTTTTACAATATATGGCCAATTTTGACTTTGAAGCTGGCCCATCTAGTGGAAATCGCTCAGCTCTGCCTCCAGGACAAGATTCATCCCAATAAATGTCAACCTGCATCACTTCTGCATTACAAGGGTTGCTTTGTTTCAATGAAAATAAATCAAAATCACGGCCGAAATATGACACGGTAAAAAAACATAAAACACTGTTTATGAAATGGGCATATGGATGTTATACTCTGCAGATTGGAAGCCGATAATCTGCCTACTCTCTGTTTAGAGCTAAATCAACAGAGCTGTTTTCCTGTACCACCCCTCCGACAGACATTACCGCAGCCTGAAAAATTATGAAAAAAATACATCAGATGTTGTCTTTAATAATATATCTGTGCAGAGAGACGAGCTCGAAAAATAGACAACAGGTTCTAACCTCCTAAGGAAACGAGGCCGAACTCCACTCCCACTTCCTTGCTTGTCTAGTTGTCATGGAGACGGGTACAGTGCCTCACCACAAATAAAACAATGAACCAGATATTTCACCGGATGTATAAATGTGAAGCATCCGCTTGGTATTTCCACTCACTACCAAGCCCAGTAGCCGGCAGTGGGAGAAGATGGAATGAGATGGATTTTGGCCAACATTCTGCTAATTTTCTCATCAATGAAACATTTGCTCTCAATACAGTATTCTGTTCCCAAAAGTAGAAGCTGTTATGAACAGAGTGGACTAAGTTTTGTAGACTTCACGTGTTCGTCTCTGCCCACCTCCTTGCTTGTTCTGCCCACTGTGATTCATTTATTCACATTTGGTCTATCTTGGTTTAGTTATAAAAATCTTTGGCCTCGCTAGTCGGTAGGAAGTGGTTAATTCATGAGACAGACACTTCCCTACTTCTGTTCTGTCAAGTCTCAGAAAGGTGCTGTGGAAAGGGAGTACTTATCAGTATTTAGCGTGTTAGCTTAAAGGGTAGGTAGCATAAACGTAACCACGTGTTACATGGATTTGCATTAGAATACGCATCAAAAGTCCCAATGCAGTTACACTTAATTTTTCAATTCTTCGAGTTATTACATAAAACTAATTCCAAAGAATGCTGAAGTCATGCCATAAAAACATTTGCGGGCTGCCCTAATATGGAGGACCTGGCAAGCCAGCCTATTCCCTATAATGTGAACTCCAACAGATGTACAACTTCAAATTAAACAGTTTGGACTCATGACTATTGGTTTCGATTAAATGTTCAGCCAACTTACAAGCAAATACTATGAATATGTTCTTACAAATCAGCTTGCAAGGTTGCTAGCCAACTAGCCTGCTAACATTAGCCCTACCTGCCTGCTAACATTAGCCCTACCTGCCTGGTAACATTAGCCCTACCCTGCCCTGCTAACATTAGCCCTACCTGCCTGCTAACATTAGCCCTACCTGCCTGCTAACATTAGCCCTACCTGCCTGCTAACATTAGCCCTAACTGCCTGCTAACATTAGCCATACCTTAGCCCTACCTTTCTGCTAACATTTACTTTAGCACTTCATGAGTCAGCCAGTTGCTATCAACACCTAGCTTACAGCTATATTAAAGTAAGCCAACATTTTGGAAATAACTTACGTAACCACATCTAACCAGTATGTAGTTCACGTTATCTCAGCCAACAAACTAGCCAGCCAGTTAATGTTTGGTGTTTTCGCGTTACAACAATGAAGACCAGCAAGCACAGGCAGTAATCCAGGCACAGAACATAACAAAACAAATGTGCTCCAGCAGATCAAAAAGCTAAGAGAGAATTACATATTGACGCCTGGGGCCCATCCTGGTAAGGACTGTAGGCTGAGACAGCTACCAATTAAAGCGGGAGAGAGAGGCACTTCCAATGTGAGACTCCTAGCAAGCTTTTATAGCCGGCTAACAAGCCTTGTCAGCTAGCATATCACTGCAGGAGAAACTTCCGCCGTATATGAAATGTCAGGATGTCCAAAAAAGCAGCGACTCCAAGCATAGCAGGAACTTTGTTTCTCCTGGGCCTGACCCTTTTTGGAGAATGTGATGAAGACAAGGTAGTGGCAGAGAAGGCAGCTAAGGCAGGGATCACTATCTCGCTTCGATTTGAGCCCGAAGCAAGGCTCCGAGAGCGCACTGGTGCTGAACTTGTCGTGGCAGGATGCGGCTCCATGTGTGGGGAATGTTGATTGGTAATATGGCTAGCTAGTTTGCTACTGAGAATACACCCTATAATGCCACTTCCTTCGTAACTATGGCTGAAGGAGTGAGTTATATAACGCAACATTCTGGCTTCCCCACGGTCTCCCTGCATGTCAATGTGCTGCACATAGGCTACAATACCTACCGGCGGGACTACGCCCAGGATGCAGACAGAGTCCATATGCAATGAGTTAGTTAATCTATAAATTGAATCCTCACTAATTCAATGCAACAAATGAATTAAATATTGTTACACCACTCCCCCTACCAATAGTAATAAACTTGTCCCCTTTATTTTTAGTTCAGACACGTTGCCTACAGGCATCAGCTGGAATTGGGGCTATCTGGGGRGGTACAATTTCAAGTGTTTGTGAACAATTTTTCAGTAAGATCCTGTATTGGCTCCTTGATTTGTCGCTAGAAGTTGCAAATTACGTTGCGCCGTACCACGATGACGTCACAGCACCTATTTGCCATGCTGCACACAGCTGTGGTCCACAACGTAGCGTTTTCGACCCCTCTCCCGCCTCACACCCCCTCCACTTGTGCCTCTATCTGCCATTGCTGTGACTTCAGTAGCACAGACAGCTTGTCCCATTCTCGTTTGCGGCAGAATTAAGTGTGAAAAGTTGCTAAATGCTATTAAAACCATAGAAACCCTTGGTGTCAAAACTCCCCAAAGGTAGCCGAAAAGGTAGCTGAATATGTTGTTAGAATCTTTTACTTGTACTTATACTGGAAACCCGCTAAATATAGCAACAAAGTCGCTAATTTGGCAACACTTGGTACAACCGTGTGCCAATTCCAGCGTGTGCAGTCAATGGGATAAGAAATATGTTCCCAAATGAGGAGAACATGCCTTACACAGGCTTTCAGTCACCATAAAGATAATTCAAACACATGTTTACCTTTTTATTAACAGTTATAAAAATATGTTATACCAATACTGGTACATCACTTTTGTCATGGGTCTTATTTTATCACATTCCACTTTGTGGTCACAGTCCCCATAACAGTGATATTTAACAATAACGTTTAGAAATACAATAAATAATTTTACATACAGTACGAGTCAAAAGTTTGGAAACGCCTACTTAAACAAATCAAGAAGTATTTGAGATGTAAGAATCTTCAAAGTAGCCACCATTTGCCTTGATGACAGCTTTGCACACTCTTGGCATTCTCTCAACCAGCTTCATGAGGTAATCACCTGGAATGCATTTCAATTAACAGGTGTGCCTTATTAATAGTTAATTTGTGGAATGTGTTTCTTTCTTAATACATTTGAGCCAATCAGTTGTGTTGTGACAAGGTAGGGATGGTACTGTATACAGAAGATAGCCCTATTTGGTCATCAAGCCAAAGGGTGGCTACTTTGAAGAATCTCACATCTCAAATATATTTTGATTTGTTTAACACTGTTTTGGTTACTACATGATTACATATGTGTTATTTCATAGTTTGTCTTCACTATTATTCTACAATGTAGAAAACAGTAAAAATACAGAAAAACCCTGGAATGAGTAGGTGTGTCCAAACTTTTGACTGGTACTGTACAGTCCTTTATGGATGACTGAGTTCACGCTGAAAGCTTGGCGGAAGCAGCACAGACGTGCAGCGCTTGGTGTGAGGAGTGTGAAGGAGCACAATGTACGACGAACAGACCGCGGGCTGGTGTGTAGGTAAGGAGTTAGACTCATTACAAGTGATGCTTACACTTATCCAATCTCAGCGCAGTAATGGGAAGTTAACAAGGGCAGGTGGTACAAGGGAACAGCTGTAACAAAACCCCAATGACAGTTACAGCTCTACCCTAGCAGACAGACAGGAATCAGCTTAGGGCTGGATGCTGGCGTGTTGATGGCAGTGTGACATTAGACTGAGGTGGTATTCAAGTTCCTAGAGGAAGAGAGACGGAAAAATAAATGAGTTTGTTTCTCAAGTATTGTAAAACAATTAGAATTTGAATCATATTATGACACAGTATATCACCAATGAGAACAACAATAGTTACTGCATGAGTAATGTCTCAAGCCTTCCAGAGCAGGCCGGAGAATCTGAGGCATGAGGAGAACCACCCGCAGTACAAAGGACAAGGACAGGATGCTATGGCTGGTATGGTTCACTGTCAATAACAGAACATCAGGACAATTCACAGAACAGTCAACATTGCGAGCAAGGTCTGCAGTGTCAAGTGCCAAAGCATCTCCTCACTCCACAAAGCCAGAACCCTCCACAAAGCCAGACAAATCAATGAAGACATCACACACCCGCTGTACAACTAGTATCAACTGCTACATTCCGGACGAATTCTGAAAATTCAGAAAAAGTGTGAAATCTATGCACTCAATACTGTAAGTTGGTATGGGTAAGAGTGTTAAATGACTAAAATGTCATTTAAAATGTGGGAAGACGGGTGCTCATGGTGTGCCAGCAGCCTTGAAATGGCTTATATACTCCCTCACTGCCTGGTCCTTCGTGGGTCGCTGAAACTGACTACAGAGTGGTTGAGGTTATTCCAGGATCCTGCGATCTATTTCTTCCTCCAGGCGGTGACAAAGCACAGCTTTCACTATTTTATCAGCATAGTCTGTAAAGACAAATAATAAAACAAGC
The DNA here is from genome assembly GCF_002910315.2 of Salvelinus sp. IW2-2015. NCBI lineage: Eukaryota > Metazoa > Chordata > Actinopteri > Salmoniformes > Salmonidae > Salvelinus > Salvelinus sp. IW2-2015. The sequence continues at coordinate 33,825,309 of NC_036857.1, forward strand.
ATTTCAACAATATTGGCAGACAGCAATAAAAGATTTAAAAAATATATATGTATAATTTCCATAATAATTTAAAGAGATCTTACCGTAGGTGGGTTTGGTCTTCACTGGCTGAATTGAACCTAATGAAAGGATGCAAGGTTTAATCTGACGGGATACAGGATACATTTGAAGGGTTGGTGACAATTGAGAGATGCAAACAATGGAATGTGCTTTGATACACTTGATGGTAATAATGGGGCGGCAGGGTAGCGTAGTGGTTAGAGCATTGGACTATTGAACTGAAAGGTTGCAAGTTCAAATCCCTGAGCTGACAAGGTACAAATCTGTCGTTCTGCCCCTGAACAAGGCAGTTAACCCACTGTTCCAAAGCTGTCATTGAAAATAAGATTTTTTTCTGAACTGACTTGCCTAGTTAAATAAAGGTACAAATTTCAGTAGTTAGAAAAATTCTTATTTTGAAATGGCTTCATCAATCTTGCATGCATTCCCTTGTAGGAGAAGGTGGTGTGCTTTGGCAGGAAGTGCAGCATCAGAGTGGAACTATCCACTGACTACCTGTTGTCTGATAGTCAGTGGATAGTTGTGATATGTCCTTAAGGATCAAGGCCCCATGTAGAATCTTCAACCCCACTGAGGTACCAGAGTCTGGAATTACATTTTAAAGCAGAATTAACCCTTCCATTCTAAAATTGGCTGTTCTGTAAAAACAAAATATCCTACATGTAGGATATGGGCACTTACTGTACTTGGTTCCAGCCACTCCTTAATTCGTTCCTCTGCTTGTAGTGGTGTATGAGGACCCGATGGCATGAGTGGCATCGGTAGGTTAGTGTGTTGGTTCTGTATGTGGTACAGTGCAATATTCCATTTTGGCAGAATCATTTTCCTGCTTTCTTCAGGAGTCACATGACCAGTAGATGTGGTTGATAATGGCTTTCAGCGACAGCGATTTTCTTGCGTAGAGCTAATCACAGTAGAAAATTAACAGGTAATACAAATGTACCCAGAGTAGAATAATCATACCCAGTTATATCTAGAATTAAGTATTTCTTACATTTAGACAAATATCCAAGCGATGCTTTGTAGGCTATCTGGCATGTTCTTCCGGATCCATTTAGAGATCGGCCTGTTTTGGTCAGTAATGAGGGTTCCAACCACCAGCTCAGCACTGTCAACAAACTGTTTAGTCCTCTTCAACCCCCACAGCTCACACCACGTGGCGCGAAGAGCTCTAAGATAAAATAAAAACACTCAAATTAACAATTTCTATGTTCAGAATCTTGTTGATTCTCTGTTCAACAGCAGTGAATGTCCCAAACTTCGCAGAGTGGCCAGGACTATCACTACTTCCATCTGCTGCCAAAACCAGATCTCCACCCATTTCCTCGAGGGTTTCATCAGTGCCACTGCTCAACATCCAATGTCATGAGGACTGCTAGCTCAAGGTGTTTATGCTGGTGACGGAAGAATGTGTTGCGGTGAATGGTGGCCACTCATCATTCTGAGTATTCTGAGGACCTTGATCAGCATACAACCAGACACCAAAATGTCAGCAGAAAGGAGCAGATTGGCTGGCTGGACCATTCCCTCACATGGTTGCACAACCTGCAGATCTGTGTGATGTTGAGCCCTGTTCCTCTGGCTGTTGACGTAGTCCCTGGACTAAACCGCACCACACCCAACACAGACTTGGAAAAGCTTCATCAGTTGGGACTGGAACAAACTTATTTTCCTTGTCCGGACTGGCTGAAGTCTTAGGCTCAGACTGAATAAAACATATGTCAGACATTATAACATCAGACCTTTTTACAGATGCTGTAGGGCAAACAAAGTTGTGTTCACAATTCAAAATATGCACTCCACTACTCTCATCATCTTCCTTATCCTCATCTGGGATGCGGTCCTCATCCTCCATGTCCATTCCGTCGCCATAGACGTCCTCGTTCTCCAAACCCAGGTCCATCTCTTAATCTTCTCCAAATAATGTGCATTGTGTCATGTGTTGATTGTATGACATCCTAGACATATCAACCGGTGTAGTTCTAAAATGTACCATCGCACATCCTGAGTGCCCTTGCTTGCATCCTATCAAGGCACAACAGCGATGTAAAAGCAGCAGAACCATATTCAAAGCACCCATAATCTACGGACGATCTCATCAAAGTACGATAAATATTCAGTAAAGATTGCCTATCTGCCCCCCAATCAAGCCCAACTATTGTCCTCATAAGATGTAATACCTTCTTACCTTTAGTCTCAATACAGGTAATATAACGTCTCCATGTAAGCTTTTCATCAAACCATAGCCCCAAATACTTAAATTCTGTTACCTTTTCCATTCGTTCTCCATATAAACACTGAACAAAAAATATAAATGCAACATGTAAACTGCTGGTCCCATGTTTCATGAGCTTTAATAAAAGATCCATATGCACAAAAAGCTTATATCTCCCAAAAACTGTTACGAGTATTTCTCATTTGCCAAGATAATCCATCCACCTGACAGGTGTGGCATATCAAGAAGCTGATTAAATAGCATGATCATTACACAGGTGCACCTTGTGTGGGGACAATAAAAGGCCATTTGGTCTTATGTAGCAACATTTGAAAAAAGTACAGACACCGAGCTAGAAAATGGTACATCATACACTGCAGTTATGGAACAATGAGAAAGTAATTCTGCTTTGAAAGTTGATAAACGTGTAACCCCACTTTTGAGAAAATGTCAAACTTAACTGGAGAGCTCCTCTTTATCTACACCCATTCAGCATCGTTCACACCCTCTTAAGCCTTAACCCCACCTATCTCTTTAAGGATTAAGAGTGTAGTAAACAACCAAAGTTTAAGACTAAAGTAGTAGCAAAACAATAATAGTAAAAATAAATGTTATCTAGTCCATGGCCTATATCCTATCTGACTTTGGTGCAGGTTCTTCACATTACCGTTTCTGGTAAACACACTACAGTATATCAAATAAAATCTTATGTTTATTTGTCACATGCACAGGATACAGAAGGTGTAAGCAATTCTTTAATTGTTTTGTTTAGACATGCAGCTAGCTAGTTAAATAATGAACCATAATTCCAACTCTAATGCCGTGTTCAAACAATTGGGAACTCTGAAAAACAACAACTCCGACTAGGAAAAATGTATTTGAATGGTCATCCAACTCAGAATTCCAACTCAGGAACTCTGGCCTCGTTCTAGAGCTCTCACACAGATCATACACGTAACGTTAGCTAGCGAGCCGGCCAGCTAACATTAGCTAGCTAGCTAACAGTACGCTTAAGCTTGCAATGAAAACGACTTTGACAAAATCAGAAATGTATAACATCTGAAAATGTATGTAGACTCTTTACCCGTATGCATGGATGAACGCTTCTCCCTCTGTCATGGTTGCCCTTAGTTTGAAGATGTAATCCGGAGACAGGTGTTTTATACAACAGCATGTCACGTCTACTCCCGCTCGACATCGCCAGTTTACTAACCACCGGTCCTGGCAACCCATCATTACGCACACCTGGCAGCCATCCTTACGCACACCTGCGCCACATCATTAGACACACCTCGACTTAATCACTTCCCTGATTACTTCCCCTTTATCAAGCACTCTGTTGTATCACCCATCAGGCAGTATTGTTTCTGTTTTCATGTTCAGACGCGTCTCCTGTCTCCTTTGTATTCACTCTATGTTTGTTCCGATTAAACTCACCCACTGCACCTGCTTCCTGAATCCCTGCGACTTTGTCATTCAGCCTTCTTTCTGTTTTCTCTTTTTGGACTTTCCGCATTTGGCAATCATCTCTCTGCTTCCACCGGGCATTCCACTGATTTCAAAACTCGGTCAACTTCTTCCGTGACAACGACACCATTTCTTCCCCACCGATGTCATCAGAAGACTCTACAATGTCTGGTTCATATAAAATGTTTTTACCTAAATCAGGGATTTCCTCATTGTCTGATTCATTTTCAGATTCAGAGAGAGTCAGCATGGCACAATCATTCTTCAGAAAGTAGTCCATCACAACGTTTTCCCACTGAGTTTGTCGATAGCGCTATTAACTTCAGGGCAGCAGTGTTGGGAGCAGTAGCAAGACTTGTTCAGTTCTTCATGATATCTTTAAAAAAAAGCTGCAGTAGACAGGACTATCCACACATACTTAGCAGCTCATGTTATAGACAGAAGCATTCTACATGGCAGACCAATCCAATCTAATCTTTCGGGATGTCCAGCCCATCCATTATCTCAGCCAATGATGGCTAGCGGGAAGGTTCCTATATTTTTTCGTTGCTAAACCAACTAGGCTCATTATTTAACTAGTTTATTAATTTTTACAGATGACATACGAATTTGTTATTAAGTCACATGAAAGTTCACGTTTCAGAAGGCATTTAAAAAAAAAAAAATGTATGCCTCTCCTGTGAAATAGTGAGGTGTGACATATGCCTAGTTTCTTGAAATGGGTCACAAATGTGCAGTTTTGTCACACAACACAATGTCACACACAATGTCACAACTTTGAGGGAGCGTGCAATTAGCATGCTGACTGCAGAAATGCCCACCAGAGCTGTTGCCAGAGAATTTAATGATCATTTCTCTACCATATGAACTGAAACTCAGTAAAATCTTTGAAATTGTTGCATGTGGCATTTACATTTTTGGTCAGTATAATTGAACACTGACATGTTCCTTAATCATTTTGTTAATGAACAACATGTGGAAAGATATTAGATACACAGACAACTTGAAACACCATGATAAAGGACCATTCCTCTACTGCTCCAACATCACCTTGCATTTTCTCTATTACATAAGGAATATTTCTTCCTCTTTTCCAAATGGCACCATCATCTGCATATAAGGCCGCCCCTATACCCTGTCCGATATTCCCGAAGATATCATCAATCATCCACGTGAACAAGATAGGACTAATAGCACTACCTTGTGGAGTTCCATTTTCCACCTCTTATTCTCTTATTAAATCTGATCCAACCCTGACCTGGAAGGTTCGGTCAAACAAGAAATCCATAATCCAGTTGTCCATTCCCCCACTAATACCCTTTCGATTTAATCACTAGACCTTCCCACCACATTGTATCAGATGCTTTTTCAATGTCCAAATATACTATTGACATCACTTCCTTCATTGCCAGAGCTTTGTTCACCTCAGTACTAACTTTAACCAATGCATCAAGAGTAGTCGTTCCTTTTCTGAATCCACTCTGGTGTGGACTTAATAGACCACTATGTTCCAGATAATACATCAATCTGCCTACAATCAACTTTTCCATTCATTTACAGAGATTTGATCTAAGTGCAATAGATCTATAACTGTAAGGACTGGATGGATCTTTACCAGGCTTCACGAAAGGCAACACCACAACACGTTTCAATCCTGATGGTAGCACTTCTGTCGTCCATACTTTGTTAAATAAACTCAATATCTCTCCCAAAACTTCTGAAGGAAGACGTTTAAACATTAATGTAGCATAATCAAACTTCACCGGAAGCAGTCCACACCACACCTCCAAAGCCCTCATTATGTCAAACATGGTGAATTCAGCATCCAGTGATTCTCCAGAATCACAATTCTTACAGTATACATCTTCATGCATTCTTAGCTTTTCTTCTTTACGTCTTTTACATTCATCACTTAGATTATCAACTTTATGCACTGCTGCAAAAACTCTTCCTAGAGTGTCTGCTTGTTCTTTTTTTGAAACAGCTAACAGTTAAATGCTAGCTATCTCTAACTTATTCTTAGATGGGGTTTAACGGTGGTTGGCATCCAATATTAACGGTGCATTACCGCCACCAGCTGGACAGGGTATTGAATAAGAAACTAAAAAAAAACATTGCGGGAAAGAGAGAAAACGACAACATACAAAATAAAACACGTCAACTAAGAAAACCCATCCCACTTCTTCAATCACAGTCCACTCCAACATACATCCCTACACAGGCTCAGGGGCCTGTGATGGCAGTACATTCACCAACAGGATTTTTTGCACGGCCTCGGCTGTGAAATCATGAAGACCCCAAAAAACGTTCCGCGGAATTCACAATGATTCCAATTTTCTTAAGACTTCTTCTCTGCTTGTGCTGTACAGTTTATGACCATTGCAATAAATAATACAAAGTCCACTTTTTTAACATGTCACTATCCCTTGGTTGATGAGGAACCTTCACTGGTCCTGGTGGCTCTACTACCATTGCTTCTTCCCAGCCACTCGTTCCTTCCAATCTTCTCACCACCTCAAGATAGGAGAAACACTGGACACTTCTTACCCTTGCCAACTCATTCTCCTTCACCCTAACAGGGGAGTCCAGGAATTCAGGCGAATGTTCACCTCCACAGTTGCAGCGTTTCCCTTCATCTGGCATACGACACTCTTCCCTTCTGCACACACTTGACACATGATCTTTTACATTTATGACACTGAAGGGGCTTGTGCACAAAAGCTCTTACAGGGTATCTCATGAATCCTATCTTTATATGAGAAGGGAGAGACTCTTCATCAAAGAACAGTAACATGGATGAAGTGAATTTCTTTCCTCCATCCACTATACAGGTCAGTCAACGTGCACCAACCACTCCATCGATGTCTTCAGTAATATCCTCTGTCTTTATTTCTTGTGCCACCCCAGAAAATAACCCCCTTGATCGGCGCCCTGCTTTAAAAAAAAACACAGGAAACATTCCACTCTGATATCTTTTTGAGTCTTAAAACACGCTTCTTCTGCTCCGCACGCACCAAATCTAAATAAGACCACTTCTTGTGACTCTCATCGACACACTTTCCTCCAACACATTCCAAATTTTCCTGGAGACGTTAAACGGATTTCCCAAATAGCACTGATCCAAAACCCTCACTCCGACTAAGTTCGAGTCTAGTGGTTTCCTATTTTCCAACACAGCTTTACTTCTCGTTTCCCTTTTCCCTTCGCCCCTGTAACCCACACATTCTCACTTTCTGTACTATTAGCTTCACCTGACTCACTAGCAGTTTCGAACAAAACCTCAGTTTCCACCATCTTCTGAATCTTTGCCTATAGTAGTACGGTTAATTTGTTTTAAGTGTTCACAAGGGGTTTGCCCAGCTCTCTCTACAATGTTGCAGTCAACTCAAGATGGCACATGTGGGTTGGACACGCCTCCAACCACACCCATTCCTCTAGCCTTAAAGACCTACTGCATAATAGGCAATTATCATCAAAACACAATGTGCTAACATAGTCTTGGACAAGTACATACATCAACACATTTCTTTAGGGTCAACGTTTCATTCCATTTTCACGTTATGCTTTCTTGGTAACGCACGTTACAGTGTCACTTAACTAAATTCATTCTAAACCGCCAGCCTAGCTCGCCTAGTACGCACAACTGTTCGTATTGCAGGCACATCAATGTCAGGTTGTGGATTCTTCTCCTCAAATTACTGCTTGTGTAAGAGGCTTTGCCCTTTATCTTTCCCCTAGTCGCTTGGCTCATTCTCTTTAATCTGGCCTTGCAGAACAAACCCGGTTCAGACCCTTCATGTGAGACTCCCCCTCATGCACCCTGGGATTTGTATTCAGCAATTCTCTGACATCACCTTGAAAAAAGCTCAAACTCCCATGCCTCCCTTTGCTGCCTAACATGATAAGGTTAATGAGGGAGAGATGGGTAGCCGGTCCCTCCGGTGAGTTACCTTATCCAGAGGCAGTATCAAGACATTCCCCCCTCCTAACCACTTAACTCTTCGCCATAATGATTGGGCAACCATTTTAGCAAGGGCCAGGGCTTTCTTGTTTAATCTGCAGTATGCTTCATCCATATGTGATCTTATAACGCAAGGAATAGGCAAATAAACTGAGTGCTTCTCTATTGCGGTGGCGGGCCCTGGCGCCCTTGTCGCATCGGCAGCTATGGTTAGTGACTTAAAGGAAGAGGAGAGAAGGAGAGGTGGGGGGATGAAGGCGAGTGATTGAAGGTGTCCCAGTGGATGTGATTATCCCCGTCTTAACTTGAGAGACTGTGGGTGGGCAGGAAATGAGGGAGGGAGGTGGCGGAGGGGGGTGGGTGGTAGCAGTGGCTGTGGCTGCGAACAGCAGGCTAATTAATTACACTTTAGCTTGTGGGAATATTCTGCCTAAATGCCAGTCAGGTCCCTGTGAGGCGACACACTTAACAGCTTGAGAATGACACACACACACACACACACGATAAGTAAAGCCTTCAATTGTAATTACTGGGGGAGGAGTATAGTGTTGTGAACAGTAGTGAAATGTTAGAGGCTAGGCCCATACTTATCACACAGTCTGGCATTCTAAAATCGCCACCTGTGGTTTCATGGTTTTCTACCAAGTCGACTCATGTCCTGATGCTGCCTACCTTTATATTACGTGATTCGTAAGAAAAACCCATCCCAGAACAACTAATATCCCTACAGGTGTAGGTTACATGTGAACATTGCACAAACATCGGCACGCTTGAGTGTAGATAGATCTTTTTGTTTTGTCTTTGTTCGTGTTACAAAGACAAAACGTTTTCTGCTGTAAATGTCATATTGATGCACTTATAAACACGGTATGCCCAGTGAGGTAGTGGTGCCTGGAGTAGTGGGTATACTTCACAGGAGATTGGTGGCACCTTCATTGGGGAAAACGGGAATGGTATCAAATACATCAAACACATGGTTTCCAGGTTTACTCTAATATAGTTCCTATAGTTTGTTATTTGTTTTCCTATAGATTTTTCAGGTTTTCACTTTCAAAATGACCCTTTTTAATAGAAAAAATATAAAGTTGTAAGTCAACAATGCGAGACATTTGTTTTGGTCTGAGAAGAATACAAATACAATATTTTTTTGAGGGTGTATTTGCCATTTAATTCAATTACACACCTAGCAAGATACCATTTGGCTATGCTGTTTCTGTACTGTACAATGTCCTACATGTGATGTCAGAGTTTGTAAAACAAATACAAATCATCACGACATCATTCTGCCAGGTAGGCCAACTTTACAGTCAACATTTAGCCTAATTGGGAAGTTTTTTTGGGAAAGCTCACTTTTCCTGTCGGTATTATTACACTACGATCAGAGCWGGCTGCAGACAATGATCAACTAGGCGGGAATCAGATTTTAAACATTTTGATGCTATTTTTATAATTATATAAAATATATGCATGAATTTTCAGCCAACAGGTTACTGTGCCAATTCACCACTCACAAACAATTAGCAACGCATAAGGGCATACGGATTACCGACTTTGAACGTTTATTATCATAGTTGTGTTAGCAATTGATGTTATTCTTCAATAACACAAATCCGAAAGCATATCAGGGGGAGGAAAATAGGTTTATTCAAAGAACAAATCATGCAGGGAGGTAGATGGTAGATGTTCATGCTCCCTTGTCCTCAGTGATTCTCTCCTGTGATTCTCTCCTGTGATTCTCTCCACAGAACAAAGGGACATGATGGCTGATCAATTAGAAGTCCTTGCAGTACAACTGGGCCAATGGCCAAATAACAAGTATCCTGCTCCAGACTCAATGTACAGACGATTCAGACCAATGAAAACATAGCACACGTAGCTATGAGTTCAGGACTGACATTCCTAACAGATTCTAAACAGATGTTGAACTGAAAAACAACTATTTACATTGATTGTCAATTCTAGTCCCCTCGTCCTCTGCATTGTGTATTTATCTTTGACATATTCTTACACTCCCCCCTAGACCATTTTTAAAGTAAATATACTTAAAATGTATTTTTACAAAACATTAGAAAACATGAAAAAATAGACAGTATAAAAAACATTAGCAGTAAGAATAAAATTATTCACATTAAACACCTTGCATTTCTATAAAACACAAAGGGCTTATTGTACTTGCTGTTACAATAAGAAATAGATTTCAAACAAAGTTATAGAAAATAAGTATTAACAGGTGTAATGATGATGTCCCTTACGATTCCTACCACATCCTGTATTAGGAGGAAACTCACAAAAAAATGATCGTAATAATATTCAATCGCCCTATTGGCAAGGTAATCATTCACCAAGTCCTTCAAAAGTGACCAGCTCTTCCACACTGGTATCAGTCCCACATATACAGTTGAAGTCGGAAGTTTACATACACTTATATTGGAGTGATTAAAACTCCACAAATTTCTTGTTAACAAACTATAGTTTTGGCAAGTCGGATAGGACATCTACTTTCTGCATGACACAAGTAATTTTTCCAACAATTGTTTACAGACAGATTATTTCACTTATAATTCACTGTATCACAATTCCAGTGGGTCAGAAGTTTACATACACTAAGTTGACTGTGCCTTTAAACAGCTTGGACAATTCCAGGAAATGATGTCATGGCTTTAGAAGCTTCTGATATGCTAATTGCCATCCTTTCAGTCAATTGGAGGTGTACCTGTGGATGTATTTCAAGTTCTACCTTCAAATGCAGTGCCTCATGGGAAAATCAAAAGAAATCAGCCAACACCTCAGAAAAAAATTGTAGACCTCCACAAGTCTGGTTCATCATTGGGAGCAATTTCCAAATGCCTGAAGATACCACGTTCATCTGTACAAACAATAGTACACAAGTATAAACACCATGGGACCACACAGCCGCCATACCACTCAGGAAGGAGACGCGTTCTGTCTCCTAGAGATGAACGTACTTTGGTGCGAAAAGTGCAATCAATCCCAGAACAACAGCAAAGGACCTTGTGAAGATGCTGGAGGAAACAGGTACAAAAGTATCTATATCCACAGTAAAACGAGTCCTATATCGACATAACCTGAAAAGCCGCTCAGCAAGGAACCGCCATAAAAAAGCCAGACTACGGTTTGCAACTGCACATGGGGACCAAGATCGTACTTTGTGAAGAAATTTCCTCTGGTCTAATGAAACAAAAATAGAACTGTTTGGCCATAATGACCATCATTATGCTTGGAGGAAGGCAGGGGAGGCTTGCAAGCCAGAGAACACCATCCCAACCGTGAAGCATGGGGGTGGCAGCATCATGGTGTGGGGGTGCTTTGCTGCAGGAGAGACTGGTGCACTTCACAAAATAGATGGCATCATGAGGAAGGAAAATTATGTGGATATATTGAAGCAACATCTCAAGACATCCGTCAGGAAGTTAAAGCTTGGTCGCAAATGGGTCTTCCAAATGGACAATGACCCCAAGCATACTTCCAAAGTTGTGGCAAAATGGCTTAAGGACAACAAAGTCAAGTTATTGGAGTGGCCATCACAAAGCCCTGACCTCAATCCTATAGAACATTTGTGGGCATAACTGAAAAAGCGTGTGCGAGCAAGGAGGCCTACAAACCCGACTCAGTTACACCAGCTCTGTCAGGATGAACGGGCCAAAATTCACCCAACTTATTGTGGGAAGCATGTGGAAGGCATCCCAAAACATTTGACCCAAGTTAAACAATTTAAAGGCAATGCTACCAAATACTAATTGAGTGTATGTAAACTTCTGACCCACTGGGAATGTGATGAAAGAAATAAAAGCTGAAATAAATCATTCTCTATACTATTATTCTGACATTTCACATTCTTAAAATAAAGTGGTGATCCTCACTGACCTAAGACATGGAATTTTTTGTCAAGTTGCATAACAACATCAAGGCCTAAAATAGGTTGTTCAAATGAGCCTATCCACACACATCTTCTTACCTTTGTACTGAGCACATATATGTTTTGCATAAGATATGGACAACCATATCTTATGGGCAACAAACCCAACACCTCTCATCACCCCGAGAACACAATCCCCATGTTTTTCATCGGCAGGGACTGGGAAACTGGTCAGAATTGAAGGAATGATGGATGACGCTAAATATAAGGAAATTATTGAGGGAAACCTGTTTCAGTCTTCCAGAGATTTGAGACTGGGACGGAGGTTCACCTTCCAGCAAGACGATGCTAAAGCAACACTCGAGAGGTTGAAGGGGAAACATTTAAATGTCTTGGAATGGCCTAGTCAAAGCCCAGGCCTCAATCCAATCTGTGGTATGACTTAAAGATTGCTGTACACCAGCAGAACCCATCCAACTTGAAGGAGCTGGAGCAGTTTTGCCTTGAACAATGGACAAAAATCCCAGTGGCCAGATGTGCCAAGCTTATAGAGACATACCCCAAGAGACTTGCAGCTGTAATTACTGCAAAACGTGGCTCTACAAAGTATTGACGTTGGGGGGGTGAATAGTTATGCACGCTCAAGTTCTGTTTTTTGTCTAATTTCTTGTTTGTTTCACAAGAAAAAATATTTTGCATCTTCAATGTTGTAGGCATGTTTTGTAAATCAAATGATACAAACCTCCTGAAAATCCATGTAAATTCCAGATTGTAAGGCAAAATAAAATTTGATTGCAGTTTTTGATTGCAGATTGCAGTTCCACTGAGATACATATTTAATTGGTCATTGGAAAAGGGGATGTTTGCAAATGTATGGAAGCATGCGAAACTGTGTCCTATTCCGAAAGACTGCAAAGAACCCATTACTCCTGCCAATAGTCGACCAATCTACCCCCTACACTCAGTAAGATATTGGAGGGTATTGTGAGTAGACAAATATGGGAGTACATGGAAAAGAATGATCTGATTACAGCCAATCAGCAAGCTTATCGCAAAAACCATTCCACTACCACTGCATTGGTTGACATGACTGACCAGTGGCTCAATGCTATGGATAATGGCAAGTTTGTGGGTGTACTATTTTTAGATTTCAGTGCAGCATTTGATTTAGTGGATCATGAAATAATTTTGACAAAATTTATGCTTTATGGTTTTAAGGAGGTAGCATTGAATTGGGTACAGTCATATCTAACTGACAGGGAACAGTCCACCTATATCAATGGTTAATTTTCTTCCCCTCATGTGTTAAACTGTGGAATACCGCAGGGCAGCTGCCTTGGGCCACTTCTTTATTTAATACATACCAACGACCTTCCCTGTGCCTTAGCTGAAACTCAAGCTACTATATTTGCAGATGATACTACAATTTATGCAGCAAGACAATCGGTTCAACAGGTACAGCAAGCTTTACAAGGAGATTTGGAGAATATCAGGGAGTGGGTTTGCCAAAACAAACTTGTTTTAAACACCAAGCAAACCAAAGTTATGTTGGTCTGTTCCACTAGGAAAAGGCCAAAACAGCATGGGATACAATTAAGTATGGGAGGAGTACAAATTGAAGAAGTGGCAGAAACCAAACTATTGGGAGTGCAGCTAGACAACTGCTTATCATGGTTGTCTCAAATAACTAATCTATTTAAAACAGCATACATAATCAGAAGTATAGCTAAATATTTAGCAGGAAAAATTATTCGGCAAATAACACAAGAATTAATTGAGAGTCAGGTGTGGTCTGGGGAAATGCATCATCAAGTGAAGTTAGGAGGCTGCAGAATGCACAGAACAAAGCAGCAAGGATTGTTTTAAGGTGGAGATATGGTTCTTCTGTTGCAGTCATGCGCAATGTTCTTGGTTGGTCATCAATCGACAAGATAATTGAAAAAAACATGCTTATTTTATTTCATAATATACATCATTTAAAACGGCCAAGTTCTATTCACAACGGTATTCAGTTGGTAAGAGACAGACATTCCGTAAATACTAGGAATAGATTGTCCACCATCTATGCGTTATCCAGACAGAAAAGAGAAATAGGCAAAGGAACATTTCGATTTAGAGCAATAAAGACATTTAATAAATTAACTGAGCAAACCAGAAACCTTTCAAAATATACATTTTTACATTACTTTAAAACTATTTAAATATAATACATAGAAATGTTGTGGGACTATAGTAGATGAAGAATCAATATTTTTTAGATTGAGTATTTATTGGGTCATTATGTTAGTATATTATGTATGTTTGTAATAGTGTGTTATATGAAAATGTGTTCGTATTATAAATTGTATTTTAATGTTTAAGGACTCTTGGAAGATTAGTCCGAATGGGGACTAAAAGAGATCCAAACAAAATCAAAATCAAATCATATCAATCAAAATAGGAAAATGCCAAGGGGGGTGAATACTTTCGCAAGCTGCTGTAATTAGCTAACGAATCCTGTGTTGTGCGGGTATGTGGGAGACCGGGGTTCAATTCCCCGACGGGGAGGAAGGGGTAGGCTGTCCTTGTAGATAAGAATTTGTTGTTAACTGACTTGCCTTGTTAAATAAAGGTTACACTAAGGGCATAACATTTATACTCCCTAATTGTATAATTATAGTCTAACCAATACCCAAACGGAGATTCTGTGAAAATCTAATTATTTATCAAGACCAGTCCCCATGCTTGTCTCAGAGCAGTGTGAAACTGTGCTAAAATAGTTGTAGGCTATTGCTTCAAATCCTATTGCTTCTAACTTCAATATGCTCTTTAAATAAATAAGACCTACACTACTTTTAACAGCACATTACTCAACACTAGTGAGACTCATGCCGCCTACGGTAGACCTACAGTATATCGAAAAATATGACGTGACTCTCCGCCAATAATTACATATAGAGGATTGGATATTTATTCCCTTAGTAATTTGTTATGGATCCATAACTAAATAAACATCGGCATTTTGAAAGAGTATTTTTATCATTATTTTATTAACGAAAGCATAAAGATGTCATTATTAGTGTTTTAGTTTTAACATGCAGACTGGCACTAAGAACAGCGGGAACGTTTCCCTAGTCAGCGCCATTATTAGTGCAATGTTCCTTCAAGTGTTGCTCTGTGCTACCCAGTGTGGCGGGGTGGTTGGTCCACCTCCCCTCTCTCTTCCTCCTCCTCCCTTCCCCATGAGCTAGGTCCGTCTTCTGTGCCGCCCCCTGCCATCATGCCTTGAACCTCGCGCGCTTTCAGTGGATACAGCTGGAGAACTGCAAGGCAATCCCATTGTGTGCCACTCGGGAGCCATGACCAATATACCAATATATATTGTCCTGCTAATAATAGGGTTAATAATATATCTGTGAGAATATCCCAAGGGGCTTTTATATAATTCTAAATTAATAATAATGATAATAATAATAATGAGCGAGTAAAAGGCCATTATTGACAATGGGGTGAGATATTGTTACTAATTTGAAAATAAAGCCAGTTTGTTATTTAGAATGATTTATTTCTGTTTTTAGAGGGAGAGAAACCAAAAACTTACAGTCATCTCATATGTTTCCCAGTCAAACCCAGCACAGGTACTGAAAAAGCATCTGTAGCAACACAGCTTGCACTGCTATGCAGTGTCTTAGACCGTTGTGCCACTCAGGTGTTGTACAACATGACTGCTCGGGAGTGGGCTACAGTACTACAGTAAGAGCAAAATAAAATAATAAAAACCTTAGTGTAACAACAGTTTTAGTAAGTAATACTGAAGTCGTGCACAATTATCAGTTTCTATTTAGGTTTATGTCGCCCATTCATGGTCAGTTAGAGACACAGTAGGACCCAAAAAGCATAATCAGTGCTCTAACTCCCCCTTGTGGTGGTCTGGAGCAATGAAGTAGTGACGCAGGGTACCGTACTAAACCACAAATTAGTACTGCAGCATAATCACAAAACTTTTAGAGGAGCAACCACTTTAGGCCTAATCAAAAAAAGTATAATTCTGTAGAAGCCTTTGAATTCCTCCACCCACCATGCACTCTTTAAATAGTCTACCTCCGTGTCAGGAATCGCTGTTAAGTTAAACCCAAACTCAAATTGAGGGGGTATGAGAGTGTATGTCAAAGGCTGACCTTTAATTAAAGAAAATGACAAAAAGCACAGGCCTACCCATTGTTAGCTTAAGAGTACAATTTAACAATTTTGAAGAAAATAAAACGGATCCGATTATATAGAGTGATCTCGAACAGTGCTTTGGTCCGCAATGCACTCAGAGGCTGAACTACAACCTTTTATTGCCGAAAAAGACAAAAGCTTTTAGGGAAACACTTGTGGCCTTCTCTCGTTGGGTTCAGCCACGGAAGAAGAGTAGCCAGCCGTTAAAGCTAAAGTTGTTCTGTGTCAGTAGGCCTACCCTGTCTGGGGTGGAAATGTAGGCCGAACTTTCGAAAGTACCATGCTCAGATTCATAATGACAACTCAGATTTATGCAAACAGGGACAGTTTGGTTGCAAATAAGACACACTGATTTGGAATTGGAGAAATATAATAAAATGAACACATAAGCCTCTCTCTCTGTCCCTTCCTAGGATGTACTTTTGGTCATTTGTGTGGTATTAAAAAATATTATGCTAATTTGTCAAATTATGTAGAATTGCATGAAATGTTTATAAAACGCAATTTTTTTCTCAGACCTGGAAATACAATTGTTTTACTATAAAGGAGATCTGTCCATCCCTACTCTTGTCCACGGTGGTCTGCGAACCCACAACCTTCTGGCCAGCAGCCCCGTGTTCTATCAAAACTATGCTGTAATGTTTACAGGACAAAGAACAGTTTCTAAAATGGCATATCTAAGGCTCTGGTCTGTCCAAGAAGTCAGGGTAAACGGTAGACATGTTCTCTGCTATCCACTTTGTTTTAATTATTATTTTGAGTATAGGAGAGGGTCACTTGTTTTTTTTAAGTGTTCAGGGAGCGTCTTTCTTTTTCCCAATGCAGTTAAGCCAAAACCACGCCCCGTTATCCAGGGGGGCTTTGAGCGCTCTCCAAGTCTCCAAGTGAACATCAAGGTAGTGCGAAATTTCAGTCACTGATTAATTACATTTGCCCTTGCACTTCAAGATTGGCTATATGAAAGAAACTATAAAGTAAAACCTGAAGAATGGGGAATCAGGGACAAAATGCAGTACCCCCGTGCCCAATAACAATACACTCAAACAAAGTTTAACAACCTTCCCCTATATTGGACTCCCCCCCCCCCCCCCCCCGTACTTTACCCAGATAATCAAAATAAGTTGGGTGTAGAGTACAACTTCAGCTCTCTAACCAGAACTAGAATGGCATTCTATTGTTCTGGTCTATTTCGTCCAACCTAAGGATTTGGTGGTTAACCACACACTGACATGCTCAGCTCTATGGGTAAGGCTCTGTCTTCAAGTCTCCAGGTGGTGATGAAGTCCCTTCCATCTATATAATACAGTGCATTCTGAAAGTATTCAGACCCCTTGACTTTTTCCACATTTTGTTACATTACAGCCTTATTCTAAAATGTATTAAATATAGTTTTTTCTCAGCAATTTACACACAATACCCAAAATTATTATGCAAAACTGTTTTTTGAAATGTTTGCAAATGTATTCAAACTAAAAAACAGAAATACCTTATTTACATAAGTATTCAAACCCTTTGCTATGAGGCTCGAAATTGAGCTCAGTTGCATCCTGTTTCCATTGATCATCCTTGAGATGTTTCTACAACTTGATTGGAGTCCACCTGTGGACAGGATTTGGAAAGGCACACACCTGTCTATATAACGTCCCACAGTTGACAGTGTATGTCAGAGCAAAAACCAAGCCATGAGGTCAAAAGAGCTCCAAGACAGGATTGTGTCGAGGCACGGATATGGGGAAGGTTACCAAAACATTCCTGCAGCATTGAAGGTCCCCAGGAACACAATGACCTCCATCATTCTTAAATGGCAGAACTTTAGAACTACCAAGACTCTTCCTAGAGCTGGCAGCCTGGCCAAACTGAGCAATCGGGGGAGAAGGGTCTTGGTCAGGGAGGTGACCAAGAACCCGATGGTCACTTTGACAGAGCTCTAGAGTTCCTCTGTGGAGATAGGAGAAACTTCCAGAAAGACAACCATCTTTGCAGCACTCCATCAATCAGGCCTTTATGGTATAGTGGCCAGACGGAAGCCACTCCTTAGTAAAAGGCACATGACAGTCCACTTGGAGTTTGCCAAAAGGTCCTAAAGACTCTCAGACCATGAGAAACAAGATTCTCTGGTCTGATGAAACCAAGATTGAAATCTTTGGCCTGAATGCCAAGTGTCACGTCTGGAGGAAACCTGGCACCATCCCAACGGTGAAGCATGGTGGTGGCAGCATCATGCTGTGCGGATGTTTTTCAGTGGCAGGGACTGGGAGACAAGTCAGGACTGAGGCAAAGATGAATGGAGCAAGGTACAGAGAGATCTGCTCCAGAGAAAACCTGCTTCAGAGCACTCAGGACCTCAGACTGGGCGAAGGTTCACCTTCCAGCAGGACAACAACTCTAAGCACACAGCCAAGACAACGTAGGTGTGGCTTCGGGAAGTCTCTGAATGCCCTTGAGTGGCCCAGCCAGAGCCCGGACTTGAACCCGATCAAACATCTCTGGAGAGATTCTTCTTGTCATACCCAAGAAGACTTGAGGCTGTAATCGCTGCCAATGGTGCTTCAACAAAGTACTGAGTAAAGGGTCTGAATACTTATGTAAATGTGAATTAGCATTATTTTTTTTATAAATTAGCAAACATTTCTAAAAACCTGTTTTTGCTTTGTCATTATGGGGTATTGTGTGTAGATTGATGAGGAAAAATAACAATTTAATACATTTTAGAATAAAGCTGTAACGTAACAAAATGTTGAAAAAGTCAAGGGGTCTGACTACTTTCCGAAGGCACTGTATATTACAGGTTATGGACAGGAGAAGTCAGGTGGCAGGAAGGGTGGTGTGCATGACACTCCATCCTTCCAGGAGGAAGCTTTGACACAGTCAGTAGCCGACAGAGTAATATGAGATGCATTCAATTGCTGAACTTATTTAGATATTCTAAACAAACTATTTTTATAACTTTCAAGTGTAACAGTTCCGTAATACTATAGAAGCCTGGTACTATAGAAGGCCAGCATCCCGGAGTCGCCGCTTCACTGTTGACGTTGAAACTGATGTTTTGCGGGTACTATTTAATGAAGCTGGCAGTTGAGGACTTGTGAGGCGTCTGTTTCTCAAACTCGACACTGTATTGTACTTGTCCTCTTGCTCAGTTGTGCACTGGGGCCTCCCAGTTCCTCTTTCTATTCTGGTTAGGGCCAGTTTGCGCTGTTCTGTGAAGGGAGTAGTTCACAGCGTTGTACGAGATCTTCAGTTGCTTGGCAATTTCTCGCATTGAAATAGCCTTCATTTTTTTCAGAACAAGAATAGACTGATGAGTTTCAGAAGAAAGTTAATTGTTTCTCGTCATTTTGAGCCTGTAATCGAACCCAGAAATGCTGATGCTCCAGATACTCAACTAGTCTAAAGAAGGCCAGTTTTATTACTTCTTTAATCAGGATGACAGTTTTCAGCTGTGCTTACATAATTTCAAAAGGATATTCTAATGATCAATTAGCCTTTTAAAATGATAAACTTAGATTAGCTAACACAACATGCCATTGGAACACAGGAGTGAATGTTGCTGATAATGGGCCTCTGCACGCCTATGTAGATATTCCATTAAAAAATCATCCGTTTCCAGCTACAATATTCATTTACAACATTAACAATGTCTACACTGTATTTCTGATCAATTTGATGTTATTTTAATGGAAAAATGTGCTTTTCTTTCAAAACAAGGACATTTCGAAGTGACCCCGAACTTTTCAACGGCAGTGTATATATACAGTAGAAAGTATATGTATATTTATATTTATCAATCTTGAACAGGATTATCTGTTTTGGATGCAATTTGAATGGAATTGATGTAGAGAGAAAGACTGCGAGAGTTCTAGAGTACGCACTGGTTTAAAGCAATGACATTCAAGTGATTGGCTGTTTTAAAACTCTGCGGCTGCAATTTAAGAAAAATGATCTTTACAATAAAAAAAAGAACGGAACCCCCAAAAGCCAGATGGAGATGTGTAAATTAGACATGCATTCAGTCCTTATATTACTGTAGCATAGGCTTTGCTGTAGCAAATGTAAGCCTATCTGTCACAATCATCTTTTTAACCATGATGTGGTGATACATGCACTGTGAACTGCGCTCCAATCCGAGATGCACTCTCAGCCCCACCCTGAGCATTGACGATTGATCATAAAGATAGCAGAGAGAAGGCCGCAGAGAAGCCATCATGCTGTTTATATAAATAATTGATTATAATTTACTGGTTTCTCACAGATATTTATTCGGGGAAAACGTAGTGGGTTTAGACAGGAAATCTCAGTAACCCAGTTCCCGCTATTCAACCCTAGTACCCTTCACTTAAGTGACATACTATTTTTTCCTAATCATCTTGCAAATCTCTGTTTTGGATGAGTTTGACTTTATGACCAAAATTATCCTATTTACACTTTTTAGTCAATTTTGACAGTAGAATAAATGTTTCTGACCCATGTTGATGCCACATATTCTGTTTTCAAAAGGAGAAGTGTTTTTTTTGTTCAGTCGCTCTTTAAGGCAACTCATATATCCACACAAAAATACTACGGCCTCTGCTAAGAGACCCACAGTCACAGCAAAAAACCCTGCTCAGAAACTTACCTCACCATCACTACACTGCATCCCAATGATGGCACACTATCCCCTATCGTGCACTACTTCTGACCAGAGCTTTACGGGCCAAGGTCAAAAGTTGTGCACTTAGTAGGGAATATAGTGCCATTTGGGGTACAGACCATAGCTCAAAAGACAGGCCAAACTCCTGGAGGAGTTGAATTACTCTGACCAAGACTAAGATTCTTGTTGCTTCTTGTGTTGTGAGGGAGCATGGGGAGGTCCTTGACACTTTTTCATCGTATGCAATAATGTATGTGAGCAACATACTGTGGTGCTTCGTCTTAAGATTACTCTAGTAAAGAGACAATAGGCATGGCCAAAGGAAACGAACGGAAACAATCGGAAGCAAACGGGACAAAACTGGGGAGGGACCTACCTGAATTTGTCCTTTAAAAGAAGCTTTACTTTTTCAAAGCATTTTGGTATGGTGTGCACTACTGAATACACCCATTGTGTTTGCCTGCTTGAGTAAATACAGTCACATCCAATGTTTGCAACAATAGTTGTATGCTTTATTTACTCAATCAGCATCCACACTATGTCAATAAGGAATGGTTAAAGGGATGTGGCATTTATACTGTGTGTGTGCGTGTGTGCGCGTGTGTGCGTGTGCGTGTGTGTGTGTGAGAGAGAGAGAGAATTTATTTGGTGTGTGTCTGTAACTGTCTGTATTGGCCTAGAGTCCTAAACTGAGTGGCCCTCCAGAGCCACCCTGCTCTTCCCTCAGTAGACTGATGAGTGTTTGTTCAGTACAGATTGATGACATTTGTATCCCCCTTCACTCCTCAGACTGGCAGCTCAATGTGGCTCCCAATGGCATGCTAACAGTAATAGCCAACCCTTTGCGTGCTTGTGCATACACGCATGTGTTTGTCAATACATTTTGGAGTGTGAGTGTGTGGGGGCGCATATACATGTTCATCTCTGCATAATCATATGCAAATGTTTATGCAATTATTAAGTGTTTATGTTTACGTGTATTTATGCATATGGAATGTATATAGATCATTTGGAGAGAATGAAGGGATGGAGGGAAGGAGAGGGGGATAGGAAGATGGATAGTGATGGCACTGCTCAATGGAGCGAGGTCCGTCATGGCTCGGTACAAATTCTCAACCTTATGCCGCTCTGGCCCCAGTCTGGGCAGGCTCTGGCATCCGCACACGGGCCCCGCGTGTGTTTTAGCATGCCACAGGGGTAACACGTCTCCGCTCTCTTTCCCAACATTGCCCTTTCATTGTGTGTGTGTGTGTGTGTGTGTGTGTGTGTGTGTGTGTGTGTGTGTGTGTGTGTGTGTGTGTGGTGTGCTTTGTATGTCAGAAAATGCACGGGGGTAATTGAGCGATGTGTGGTGTGTGTGGTAGAGAGGAGACACTGTCTAGTGTCCAAGGGCCTTTGGTTTACAATGATTCACTTTTAATAGAACTACTGCCATAAGTTAACCCAGTTTAGCGTTTCATGGAAACATCAACGCAAGAGTAGCAACTGCATCCATGATGTCAACTGCATCCATGATGTCAACTGATGTAATCTGGAGAGAGTTGTCATATACTGGGGGGACTAAGGAAGGTTTCCTTCCATTTGATCCTCTCTCTCAAAGTTGGATTACCACCACATACTGCATTTGATATAGTCTTATAGGATGTTACAGAGAAAACCTTTTTGGATTAGCCAAGCAATGTTGACCCTGAGTGATGCATGTCCTCTCTGTGTGTGTGTGTGTGCATGTTACGGTTGAATAGTGGGAACCGGGTTACCGAGATTTCCCGCCCAAACCCACTCACTTTTCCCGGGATAAATATCTGCGAGAAACAGCATGACATGAAATGGAACTGTTAAATTATATGCAATGTCTAAATATGGCTTCACTATGGCCTTCTCTCTGCTATCTGCATGATCAATCATCAACGCTAAGGGTGGGGACAGACAGCGCATCTCAGTATGGAGCGCAGTTCACAACGCACAGTGCATTCGGAAAGTATTCAGACCCTTGACTTTTTCCACATTTTGTTACGTTATTCGAATTTTTATTTTTAAATTCTCATCAATCTACGCACAATACCCCATAGTGACAAAGCGAAAACCGAAATTTCTGCAAATGTATTACAAATAAATCACAGAAATACCTTATTTACATAAGTATTCAGACCCTTTGCTATGAGACTCGAAATGAGCTCAGATGCATCCTGTTTCAATCGATCATCCTTGAGATGTTTATCCACCTCTGGAAAATTCAAATGATTGGACATGATTTGGAAAGGCACACACCTGTATATATATTATATAGATAAGGTGCCACAGTTGGCAGTGCATGTCAGAGCAAAAACCAAGCCATGAAGTCGAAGGAATTGTCCGTAGAGTTCCGAGACAGGATTGTGTCGAGGCACAGATCTGGGAAAGGGTACCAAAACATTTGTGCAGCATTGAAGGTCCCCAAGAACAAACTGACCTCCATCATTCTTAAATGAAAGAAGTTTGGAACCACCAAGAGCAATCGGGGGAGAAGGTACTTGGTCAGTGAAGTGAAGTGACCAAGAACCCGATGGTCACTCTGACAGAGCTCCAGAGTTCCTCTGTGGAGATGAGAGAAACTTCCAGAAGGACAACCATCTCTGCAGCACTCCACCAATCAGGCCTTTATGGTAGAGTGGCGAGCCATAAGCCACTCCTCAGTAAAAGGTACATGACGGCAAGCTTGGAGTTTGCCAAAAGGCACCTAAAGGACTCCCAGACCATGAGAAACAAGATTCTCTGGTCTGAAGAAACCAAAGATTGAACTCTTTGGCCTGAATGTCAAGCGTCACGTCTGGAAGAAACCCGAGCACCATCCCTACGGTGAAGCATGGTGGTGGCAGCATCATGCTGTGGGGATGTTTTTCAGCGGTAGGGACTGGGCGACTAGTCATGATCGAGGGAAAGATGAACGGAGCAAAGTACAGAGAGATCCTTGATGAAAACATGTTCCAGAGCTCTCAGGACCCCAGACTGGGGCGAAGGTTCACCTTCCAACAGGACAATGACCCTAAGCATAAAACCAAGACAATACAGGAGTGACTTTGGGACAAGTCTCTGAATGTCCTTGAGTGGCCCAGCCAGAGCCCGGACTTGAACCCGATCAAACATCTCTGGAGAGACCCGAAGATAACTGAGCAGCGACGCTCCCCATCCAACCTGACAGAGCTTGAGAGGATCTGCAGAGAAAAATGGGAGAAACTCCCCAAATACAGCTTGTAGCGACCTACACAAGAAGACTCAAGGCTATAATCGCTACCAAAGGTGCTTCAACAAAGTACTGAGTGAATGGTCTGAATATTTATGTAAATGTAATGTTTACGTTTTTATTTTATTTGATACATTTGCAAAAATGTATTAAAACCAGTTTTTGCTTCGATATTATGGGGTATTGTGTGTAGATTGATGAGGAAAATACAATTTCTTCCATTTTAGAATAAGGCTGTAACGTAAATGTTTTTTGAAAAAGTCAAGTGGTCTGAATACTTTACGAATGCACTGTATCGTGTCATAATGGTCACTAATTTACACATGGTCAGATCATTCTTTTACTGTAAAGATTTAAAATTTTTATTACAGCTGCAGAGTTTTAAAACAGCCTATCACGCGAATATTGTTGCTTTAAGTCAGTGCGCACCCGAGCACTCTTGCAGTCTTTCTCTCTCTTAATCAGTTCCATTCAAATTGCATTTAAAATAAATAATCCTGTTGAAGATTGATATATATATATACACTGAGTATACAAAACTCTTTCCATGACATAGACTGACCAGGTGAATCCAGGTGAAAGCTACAGTATGAACCCTTATTGATGTCACTTGTTAAATCCACTTCAATCAGTGTAGATGAGTGGTAGGAGACAGGTTAAAGAAGGATGTTTAAGCTTGGAGACAACTGAGGTATGGATTGTGTACAGTGCATTCGAAAACTATTCAGACCCCTTGACTTTTTCCAGTGTGCAAAGCTTTCATCAAGGCAAATGGTGGTCACTTTGAAGAATCTCAAATATAAAATATGTTTTGATTTGTTTAACACTTTTTTGGTTACTACATGATTCGATGTGGGATATTTCATAGTTTTGATGTCTTCACTATTATTCTACAATGTAGAAAATAGTAAAAATAAGGAAAACCTGGAATGGGTAGGTGTCTCCAAACTTTTGACTGGTACTGTATATATACAGTATATAATACATTCAATGCAGTATTAGCCTTATATTTAGCTAATGTATGATGTGTAAGCTTCTAACGTATAGCCTCTGTCTCTTGTGCAATAATAGGCCCTATTATACTTCAAAATTAACTTCAAATTAACTTTCCATATTTGTAACTTTGTACGCCACATGCCCTTCACCAGCATCGTACATTAATACACTCCCGAGGCCACGCTCAAAAAGATTAGCCTACTGGATCTTGTTTCATTTATTTACCCAAGAGAGCATTGCTACAGTGGCAGGTATGTAAACCCTTTGGAATTACTTGGATTTCTGCATAAATTGGACATCAAAATGTATCTGATCTTCATCTAAGTCACAACAATAGACAAACATATTGTGCTTAAACTAATAACACACATTATTGTATTTTTCTTGTCTATATTGAATATTTAAACATTCACAGTGTAGGTTGGAAAAAGTATGTTAACCCCTAGGCTAATGACTTCTCCAAAAACCTAATTGGAGTCAGGAGTCAGCTAATCTGGAGTCCAATCAATGAGGTGAGATTGGGAATATTGGTTAGAGCAAAACACTCAGAAAATGTGAGTTTGCTATTCACAAGAAGCATTGCCTGAAGTTAACCATGCCTCGAACAACAGAGATCTCAGAAGACCTAAGATTCAGAATTGATGACTTGCATAAAGCTGGAAAGGGTTACAAAAGTATATCTAAAAGCTTTGATGTTCATCAGTGCACGGTAAGACAAATTGTCTATAAATGGAGAAAGTTCAGCACTGTTGCTACTCTCTCCCTAGGAGTGGCCGTCCTGCAAAGATGACTGCAAGAGCACAGCGCAGAATACTCAATGAGGTTAACCCTTGTGTAGTCTTAACATTCTGTATACTGCCCTTGTCCTAAGGGTAAAAAATGACCCGCCTTCACTAAACCCCTAAAATAAAACAGCTTAATTGAATTTTAAACCCCAAATCTATTTTGCATGAAGAAACAACCTGTCATTCATCACAAACTTTGTGAATATCTGGGTTTTCTCTCTTCACTATGCAGAAAGACTGCATTTAATCAGTGGACAGCCCTCGTTTTTATTACAACCCACCTGTCATAATTGTTTTCTTTACTAAAGTAGAGGTTAAATATTATTATTATTATTGCGAAAGGTACTGCATAGGTGTAAACATAKATTTTTTAGCAAGAGATTGTCACACCCTGACATTAGAGAGACTTTTTGTGTCTCTATTTGATTTGGTCAGGGTGTGATTTGGGGTGGGCATTCTATGCTTTGTTTTCTATGATTTTGTATTTCTATGTTTTGGCCGGGTATGGTTCTCAATCAGGGACAGCTGTCTATCGTTGTCTCTGATTGGGAACCATACTTAGGTAACCCTTTTCCCTCCTTTCAGTGTGGGAAGTTAACTTTGTTTGTGGCACATAGCCCTTAAGCTTCACGGTTGTTTTGTATTGTTTATTGTTTTTGTCGGCGTCATTTCTAATAAAAAGGAATATGTACGCTCACGACGCTGCGCTTTGGTCCTCTTCTTACGACGGCCGTGACAGAGATAACACTTGTATAGCCTAAGAAAGTAGCAGAAATGTGCAGAAAGTAGTTTGAATGCATTTTATTGAAGGGAAACAATAACAATAAGTCCCAGTACAGAGACAAAATCGAGTCGCAATTCAACAGCTCAGACACAAGAGGTATGTGGCAGGGTCTACAGTCAATCACGGATTACAAAAAGAAAACCAGCCCCGTCGCGGACCAGGATGTCTTGCACCCAGACAGGCTAAACAACTTTTTTGCCCGCTTTGAGGACAATACAGTGCCACTGACACGGCCCCCTACCAAAACCTGCGGGCTCTCCTTCACTGCCCGAGCCGACTGCGTGCGCTAAAACATTTAAACGTCGTTAACCCTCGCAAGGCTGCAGGCCCAGCACGGCACCCAGCCGCGTCCTCAGAGCATGCGCAGGACCAGCTGGCTGGTGTGGTTTCGCGACATATTCAATCAATCCTTATCCCAGTCTGCTGTTCCCACATGCTTCAAGAGGGCCCACCATTGTTTCCTGTTCCGAAAGCTAAGGTAACTGAGCTAAACGACTACCGCCCGTAGCACTCACTTCCCTCCTCATGAAGGGCTTTAGAGGAACTATCAAGGACCAATATCACCTCCACCCTACCGGACACCCTAGACCCACTCCAATTTGCTTACCGACCCAATAGGTCCACAGACGACGCAATCGCAACCACACTGCACACTGCCCTAACCACATCTGGACAAGAAGAATACCCATGTGAGGAATGCTGTTCATCGATTACAGCTCAGCATTTAACACCATAGTACCCTCCAAACTCGTCATCAAGCTCGAGACCCTGGGTCTCGACCCCGCCCTGTGCAACTGGGTCCTGGACTTCCTGACGGGCCGCCCCAGGTGGTGAGGGTAGGTAACAACATCTCCACCCCGCTGTCCTCAACACTGGGCCCACAAGGGTGCGTTCTGAGCCCTCTCCCTGTACTCCCTGTTCACCCACGACTGCTGTGCCATGCACGCCTCCAACTCAATCATCAAGTTTGCGGATGACACCACAGTGGTAGGCTTGTTACCCAACACGAGACGGCCTACAGAGGAGGTGAGGGCCTCGGAGTGTGGTGTCAGGAAATAACCTCACACTCAACGTCAACCAACACAAAGGAGAATGATTGTGGACTTCAGGAAAACAGCAGAGGGAGCACCCCCCTATCCACATCGACGGTTCATAGTGGAGAAGGTGGAAAGTTTTAAGTTCCTCGGTTACACATCACGGACAAACTGAATTGGTCCACCCACACAGACAGCGTCGTGAAGAAGGCGCAGCAGCGCCTCTTCCAACCTCAGGAGGCTGAAGAAATTTGGCTTTCACCAAAAAGCACTCACCAAACTTTCACGATGCCACAATCGAGAGCATCCTGTCGGGCTGTATCACCCGCCTGTACGGCAACTGCTCCGCCCAAACCGTAAGGCTCTCCAGAGGGTAGTGAGGTCTGCAGAACGCGCATCACCGGGGGCAAACTACCTGCCCTCCAGGACCCTACACCACCCGATGTCCACGGGAAGGCCATAAAGATCATCAAGGAAAACAACCACCCCAGCCACTGCCTGTCATCACTCACCCCGCTTCTCCAGAGCGAGGTCAGTACAGGTGCATCAAAGCAGGGACCGAGAGACTGAAAAACAGCTTCTATCTCAAGGCCATCAGACTGTTAAACAGCCACCATTAACATTGAGCGGCCGCTGCCAACTACTCCGACCTACCACTCCAGCCACTTAAAAATGGGAATTGATGGAAATTATGTAAAAATGTGTACCACTTAGCCACTTTAAACAATGCCACTTAATTAAATGTTTACCCCTCACACCCTCTCCTTACATACCCTACATTACCCTATTCTCTCCTATTGTTTATACTGTACCCTTATATCATCTACTGCATTCTGCCATCTTTATGTCAATCTACATGTACCACTAGCCACTTTAAACTATGCCACTTTATGTTTACATACCCTACAGTACTCATCTCATATGTATATACCGTACTCTATACCATCTACTGCATCTTGCCTATGCTGTTCTGTACCACCACTCATTCATATATCTTTATGTACATATTCTTTATCCCTTTACACTTGTGTGTGTATAAGGTAGTAGTTGTGGAATTGTTAGGTTAGATTACTTGGACAATATTCAGCCTCCCGAACAGCTTTCACAAGTGCTGCAGATGCTGCTGTGAATGCTTTGAATGTATGGGGTTAGAAATGCCTTTCCCAGCTGCTCCAGGAACACCCTCCTCTTGTTCCACTTATCAGGCATCCAGGTAGGGTTGATCTTCTTCCATATCACAAAGGCATTGTATGAGGACACATAAATGATGTTATGGAAGATGACCAGGGGCCAGCGGGCAGTCATCCTCCTGCAGCAGTAAGTTCAAATCACCTTGTCCAGGTTGTCCACACCTCCTTTGTTGTGGTTGTAGTCCAGGATGATGACTGGCTTCCTGTCCTCATGATCACTGATCTCAGCCGTTTTGTGCAGTGTGCTCAGGAGGACCACATTCTTGTTCCTCTTTGGGAGGTAAGAAACTAGAGTGGTGGTGGAGGTGAAGGCAAACTTTTATGAGAAGGCCTCTCTCCGCCTTGTTGCGAGGAGTGCTGGGGGCGCTCAGGTTTGTTCTTTCTAACTGTGCCAACCATGGTGATCTTCCTCTTCAGCAGCTGCTGGCTGACTTCATAAGAGGTGAAGAAATTGTCACACGTGACATTGTGCCCCCTCAGTGCATCTGTCACATCAAGCACAACTCGCATCCCCTGGTTCTTCTAAGGGCCTCCACCGGTCGGCTTCCCTGTGTATACTTGCATCTTCCAAGCATAGCTGGATTGTGTGTCACAGGCCACCCATATCTTGATGCCGAACTTTGCTAGCTCGCTGGGCGTATACTGCCAGAAAGGACAGCAACCTTTTGACAAAAGAGATTACTAACAGTAATTAGTATCAGTGTCAAAGAAAACAATTACATAAACCAATGATATTACAGCAATACATAACTCAATTAACAGTGAAAGTCACTTACATTACAGATATGAAAATAGAAATGTACCTCTGAATGGAACCAGTTGCTCATCCACTGTTACTTCAGGCCCAGGGTTGTAGAGGTATGGCAGACGCTCCACCCACTTCTCCCAGACCTCTCTCATGGCCACCAGTTTGTCTCTCACATGTCTTGCAGGTCTTGACTCACGGTTATCAAATTGTAGCATTCTTAAGAAAGTGTGAAAGACTTTCAGTGGCATCGTGGCACGGAAGATCGCCCTTCCACTCTCTGGATCCCAGATACTACATGTAGCCTCGCCTCGGGACCTATACACACCCGCTAAGATTAGCAGCCCTATTTAGGCACGCAGGTCAATCTCATCCATCCTTTTCCACTCATGGCTTCAGCAAAGAGAGAACTGGGGAGACTGTCATCTGCAGCACCTTTATAGCCTCTGACTGCATTCTCCATTAGTAAACAATGCATTTAAAAAATATATATTTTGTCCGATTCTTTTTTATTTTGTCAGATTTTTTAAACATTTTGTCTGTGAACTTGAGTCATGTGTGGTGTCGTGGAGGGGAGATGCTACACATGCACATGGACATTTTAGTTTTGTCTTAGTTCAATCAGTAGCACACATAATCTCAATTTCTGTAAATGTGTGTGAAATGTGTGTGTCTTTGTGGTTTTTGTGGTGTGTAAATGATTTTATAACTGCCGGGTCAAAAATGACCCTAAGACAATCTTTGTACCCTGGTGGTGTACAGCTTTCATGGAAATAATAACAAAGGTGATGTTTCACTTTTTCTAATGTTGGGGTCGCTCTACGAAAAGTCATAAAATTTCAAGTTGAAAAAATATCATTTAGGGGGTTTTCACTGTTGTCAAACATAGTGGCTGGTCATTTTTTACCCTTAAGACAACACAAGGGTTAAGAAGAATCCTAGAGTGTCAGCTAAAGACTTACAGAAATCTCTGGAACACGCTAACATCTCGGTTGAGTCTATGATAGGTAAAACACTAAACATGAATGGTTTTCATGTGAGGACACCACGGAAGAAGCCACTGCTGTCCAAAAAAAACATTGCTGCACTTCTGAAGTTTGCAAAAGCGCACCTGGATGTTCCACAGCGCTACTGGCAAAATATTCTGTGGACATATGAAACTACAGTTGAGTGGTAGGCCTAGACTGTTCTTTGTTAACATTTATGTAAGATGTGATCGCAGCCTTGTGTTCTGTAATACTGTAGCCCATATTCTTCCAAGGCAGGAGACCTGATTTTGAAACCACATTTGCTCTCACAAAGTGTCACGTTCCTGACCTATTTTTATGTTATTTTGATTTATGTTTAGTTGGTCAGGGCGTGAGTTGGGGTGGGKATTGTATGTTGTATGTGTTTGGTTAGTCTATGGGTGTTGTATGTGTATGGGATAGTGTTTGTTAGGTTGTCTAGTTATGTCTATGGCTGCCTAGATTGGGTCTCAATCAGAGACAGCTGTCATTCATTTGTCTCTGATTGGGAGCCATATTTAAGGTAGCCATAGGCAGTAGGCTTTTGTGGGTGTTTGTTACCTGTCTCTGTGTTTGTGTTCTGCACCAGATAGGTCTGTCTCGGTTTTCACGGTTTGTTATTTTGTTATTTGTTAAGTGTTCACGGTTATTGTTTAATTAAACATGTTGAGCACTGGCTACGCTGCATTTTGGTCCTCTCCTTCATCCCAAGAAGAAAACCGTTACACAAAGTCTGTCTTCAGAGGACATCTTGAATTATGTACCGCTGCTCACAATTGTCCCATGCTATAATGCATGTAATCCCTTAAAATGTTTTCCAGAGGTGTATGTACAATCATTTGCTTCTTTGCTTAAATGCATGTGATGCCTGACAATATTCCAGAAATTAATGTGATGCCTGACAATATTCTGACAATATTCCAGAAATGCATGTGATACCTGACAATATTCTGACAATATTCCAGAAATGCATGTCTATGACATCTATTCTACAGGGTGACCAAAGTGTTTCCTAATTTGTCTTCTTAAATTACTCTTTAAGTATTGCTCAATCAATAATTTTTTGGGGGGCCATCAAGCCAAAACCTCTCTTCAGCTTAATACAATATTGCCCGAGATTGGGAACAAGCCTGTTTTTATTATTTTAGTTTTTATCGATTCTAAACCAAAACTATACATCCTACATCACTATATGTCAACCACAATATGTCAAAGTGTAGGGCTAGGTTTTGGGCTTCCAATGACTGGTATTATACGGCTCTACATTGATGGTAAACGGTGTTATGGTGCGTCGTAACCAGGTGGGAAGTGTGAATTTACCACATCTGTGAAAAATCCACTTGAACGGACCTCAAACTGGTAATTAGCCTATTAGTTAAATCAACCATGAATCCCCTTGTGACAGGGGGAATGGAAGCTTGTTTTGTGTAACAGGGAGGGGCAGCTGAAATGTTAAATAAAAAATAAAAAAATGTCTAGCCTTTGGTAACACGGTTGATGTGTTATGTTGACCTGCTCAGTTTTTCACCACAAAGCACCAGAAAATGGCCAAAAAGAGTAGAACCAGCTCAGCTGCATTTACACTATTAGATGACTAGACTATTAGATGTTCAATGTTTCTTTTAAGATAAATATTTTAAAAGGAATAGTTTTACCATATTCAAATGAGAGTTCAGTTCACATAAAAGGGTTGACCTTAAAATGAGGGACAGACGTAAATGAATCATGAATAATCTTCTTCAGAAATAACTTTGTCGAAGCAACAAAATAAGTCAGAGCTTTACAATGATAGTGAAAACTTGGTGTATTTTGGGGGGTTAGTGGGTTAAAATCTTAGTCACAGAATTTGCATAGAGTTACATGTCAACATTTTGGCACTTTAGCACTTTTTCAGATTGATTGAATTCTCCATGTGGTGTATATTAAAGTGCACTTCATTTCATATGACAGGCTAAAATTCAATATTGGTGCATAATTTCTACTTAATATACCAAATGTGACCCAATACTGTAAACGTAAAGTTCCGCCCGTTGGACGTTGGATCAAATGCTCTTGTTAAGTTGACTTATTTGTCATATGTACATGAAAGGCTTGGTGTCACTACAGAACCGATAAAGTATCATGTTTGACACAGAAGAGCCTAAAGTGTTGCTATTAAGATTGTCAACACATTAGTTAAAATGTGGATTTTGGTTAGTGTTTTGGATTTGCCATAGATTTAAATGCATGTTGGAAAATGTTTAACAAAATATTTCCAAATGCATTTGTAAATATATTGATAAATACATGTGAAAATATATTCTAAAATACATTCTTTAATGTTTAATTTTGAAATACATTGAATGAATTTTCCCGATGCAGTGCCTTCAGAAAGTATTCACACTGCTTGAATTTTATGACATTTTGTTGTCTTAAAATGAATGGAATTGTCATTTTTGGTCAACGATCTACACAAAATACTCTAATGTCAAAGTGGAGGAAATATTCTAACATTTGTAAAAAAAAAAATATAATAATAATATGAAAAACAAAACACTAAAATTTCTCGGATAGATAAGTATTCAACCCCCTGACTCAATACATGTTACCTCTGGCAGTGATTACAGCTGTAAGTCTTTCTGGGTAAGTTTCTAAGAGCTTTCCACACCTGGATAGTGCAACATTTGCCCATTACTCTTCAAGCTCTGTCAAATTGGTTGTTGATCATTGCTAGACAACCATTTTCAAGTCTTACCATAGATTTTTTTAAACAGATTTAAGTCAAAACTGTAATTTGGCTACTCAGGAACATTCACTGTCAACTCCAGTGTAGCTTTGGCCTTGTGTTTTAGGTAAATGTCCTGCTGTATGGTGAATTAATCTCCCAGTGTCTGGTGGAAAACAGACAGAACCAGGTTTTCCTCTAGGATTTTGCCTGTGCTTAGCTCCATTCCATTTATTTTTCATCCTGAAAAACTCCCCAGGCCTGATTGATTCCAGGCAAACCCATAACATGATGCAGCCCCCACTATTCTTGAAAATAGGGAGTGGTACTCAGTAATGTGTTGTATTGGATTTCCCCCAAACATAACACTTTGTATTCAGGACAAAAAGTTAAATGCTTTCTACATTTGTTGCAGTTTTACTTTAGTGCCTTGTTACAAACAGGATGCATGTTTTGGAATATTTTTATTGTGTACAGGCTTCCTTCTTTTCACTCGGTCAATCAGGTTAGTATTGTGGAGTAACTACAATGTCCATCCTTCCTCAGTTTTCTCCTTTCACAGCCATTCAACTCTGTAACTGTTTTAAAGTCACCATTGGCCTCATGGTGAAATTCCTGAGCGGTTTCCTTCATCTCCCGAAACAGAGTTAGAAAGGAGGTCTGTATCTTTGTAGTGACTGGGTGTATTGATACATAAGCCAAAGTGTAATTAATAACTTCACCATGCTCAAAGGAATATTCAATGTCAGATTTTTTTTTTTACATCTACCAAAGTTGTGAGGCACTGGAAAGCCGCTCTAGTCTTTGTGGTTGAATCTGTGTTTAAAATGCACTGCTCGACTGAGGGACCTTACAGATAATTGTATGTGTGAGGAACAGAGATGAGGTTAAACACTATTATTGAATGCTGAGTGAGTCCATGCAACTTATTATGTGACTTGTTAAGCACATTTTTACTACTGAACGTATTTTGGCCTCCCAAGTGGCACAGCGGTCTAAGGCACTTCATCTCAGTGCTAGAGGCATCACTACAGACCCTGGTTCGATCCTGGGCTGCATCACAACTTGCCGTGATCGAGAGTCCCGTAGGGCGGCGCACAATTGGCCCAGTGTCGTCCAGGTTAGGGGTGGGTTATGGGTGGGTTTGGCCGGGGTAGGCCGTCATTGTAAAATAAGAATTTGTTCTTAACTGGCCTGCCTAGTTAAATAAAGGTTTAATAAAAATAAATACAAAAATTAGGCCATAGAAAAGTGGTTGAAAAGACATTTCAGCTTTACATTTGTACTTAATAAAAAAAAATAACTCCACTGTCACGACTTCCGTTGAAGTCGGCTCCTCTCCTTGTCCGGGCGGCAAGGAGCGTCCGTCTGCGTTGTTACTTCTGCCAATTAAAGTGTGCGCCTGATCACAACTCTCCGCTCTCCTGCACCTGACTTCTTACCAGTAACGCGCAACCTGACAGAATTCCACACCTCCCATGGAGTCAGCCGGAGCAGGTACCCCGGTCCGAGGGGTCGAGGAGCGCGTCCGAGAACACTCGGCGATGCTGCAACATCTCGGCGCCACGATGGATTGCGTTGTCCAGACCATGGACCGCTGGGAGAGACAGGGAGTCTCTCCACACCTCCACCAGCACAACCGGGGTTACCACTACTCGTCCCTCCTGGATCCAGCACCAGTGGGATGCGTCTCTCCCTTCCCAGGGAGTATGATGGGACGGCAGCATGGTGCCAGGGGTTCCTATTACGGCTGGACCTAAACCTGGCCACCGTTCACCCAGCTCCCTCGGGAAGGGAGAGGGTGTCCGCCCTCGTCTCGTGCTTCTCGTGACGCTTCTCGTGCCGCTTTGGAGTCAGCAAACGCCATGTGGGGAGAAGGAGATGCGGCGTTGGACCACTTAGAGGAGTTCACCAGCCGTTTCTGGCCAGTCTTCAACCATCCGCCTGAGGGTAGAGCAGAACGTCTCTTCCACCTGAGGCAGGGGATGAGGAGCGCCCAGGAGTTCGCCCTGGAATTTCGGACCTTGGCCGCCGGAGCAGGTTGGAACGACAGGGCCCTCATCAACCACTACCGATGCAGCCTGCGCGAGGATGTCCGTCAGGAGTTGGCCTGCAGGGATGCCACCATCACTTTTGACCAGCTGGTGGATCTGTCCATTCGGTTGGATAACCTGCTGGTCACCCGCGGACATCCAGAGAGGGCTCTGTCGGTTCCAGCTTCCAGAACCCCCGCTCCGGTGCCTGGGAGGGGCTGCGCTCAGGGAGGCCGGAGGAGGGGCTTTCATGTGCACCATCTGTGGCCGCACTGCTGGTCGGTGCCGGGTCTGGGAGTCGAGGCAGCAGGCAGGTCTCTCTGGCGTCACCCCAGGTGAGTTTGCACCACTCTCATCCAGAGCCCTCTGTTGTCCACCTGTTTGTGCATGTTTTTTCCCCCGAGTTTTCCCCGCATTCCCAGCATAAGGCACTCTTCGATTCAGGCGCGGCTGGGAATTCTATCGACAGAGCATTCGCCCTTAGTTTACACGCTCTGGATAGTCGACCATTAGGGTCCGGGTTAATTAGGGAAGCCACCATCTCCCTGGGTATGGTGACGCAGGGGGGTCACGAGGAGAGAATCAGTCTCTTCCTCATTGACTCTCCTGCGTTTTCCATGGTAATAGGCCTTCCCTGGTTAGCTCGTCATGACCCCACTATTTCATGGCAACAGAGAGCTCTCACGGGGTGGTCGTGAGAGTACTCGGGGAGGTGTGTAGGGGTTTCCGTTGGGGCTACCACGATGGAAAGTCCAGACCAGGTCTCCACCATGCGCATCCCCCCTGAATATGCCGATTTGGCTCTCGCCTTCTCCAAAAAGAAGGCGGCTCAATTACCACCCCATCGACGGGGGGATTGTGTGATAAATCTCCTGGTAGACGCCGCACTTCCCAGGAGTCACGTGTATCCCCTGTCGCAAGAGGAGACGGCGGCTATGGAGACATATGTCTCTGAATCCCTGCATCAGGGGTACATTCGGTCCTCCACTTCACCCGCCTCCTCGAGTTTCTTTTTTGTGAAGAAGAAGGAGGAAGGTCTGCACCCGTGTATTGACTATCGAGGTCTAAATCAAATCACGGTGAGGTACAGTTCCCCGCTACCTCTCATCGCCACAGCGATTGAGTCAATGCATGGCGCGCTTCTTCACTAAACTGGATCTCAGGAGCGCGTACAACCTGGTGCGTATATGGGAGGGAGACGAGTGGAAGACGGCGTTCAGTACCACCTCAGGTCATTATGAGTACCTCGTCATGCCGTACGGGATGATGAATGCTCCATCAGTCTTCCAATCCTTTGTAGATGAGATTTTCAGGGACTTGCACTGGCAGGGTGTTGTGGTGTATATCGATGACATTCTGATATACTCCGCTATACGCGCCGAGCATGTGTCCCTGGTGCGCAGGGTGCTTGGACGACTGTTGGAGCATGACCTGTACGTCAAGGCTGAGAAATGCCTGTTTTTTCAGCAGGCCGTCTCCTTCCTAGGGTATAGCATTTCCATCTCAGGGGTGGAGATGGAGAATGACCGCATTTCAGCCATAATTAATTGGCCGACTCCCACCACTGTAAAGGAGGTGCAGCGTTTTTTAGGGTTTAGGGTTTACTACCGGAGATTTATCTGGGGTTTTGGCCAGGTGGCGGCTCCCATTACCTCACTGCTGAAGGGGGGTCCTGTACGTTTGCAGTGGTCGGCTGAGGCGGACAGGGCTTTTGGGCACCTAAGGGCTCTGTTTACCTCGGCTCCCGTGCTGGCCCATCCGGATCCCTCTTTGGCGTTCGTAGTGGAGGTGGACGCGTCCGAGGCTGGGATAAGAGCCGTGCTCTCTCAGTGCTCGGGCACGCCACCGAAGCTCCGCCCCTGTGCCTTCTTCTCGAAGAAGCTCAGCCCGGCGGAGCGAAACTATGATGTGGGGGACCGGGAGCTGTTGGCTGTGGTCAAGGCTTTGGAGGCGTGGAAACATTGGCTTGATGGCAAAAGGTGGCAGAAGGTTTTTGACGCAGTTCCGTCCGTCTGTTGTTACTTCTGCCAATTAATGTGTGCGCCTGATCACAACTCTCCGCTCTCCTGCACCTGACTTCTTACCAGTAGCGCACAACCTGACATCCACTTTGACTTTATGTGGTATTGTGTTTAGGCCAGTGACAAAAAAATCTAAATTTAATCAATTTTAAATTCAGGCTGTAACACAACAAAACATGGAAGTCAAGGGGTGTGAATTCTTTCTGAAGGCACTGTATTGTGATATACATTTTAATTACATTACGTAATATAATATATGTATATGTATTTATTTGGCCAATTTGAAATATCTCACATGTATCCTACATTTTCTTTTATCTAAAAATACAATTTAAAATATTTTTTTTTCTCTTAGGGGTTGGTCTACAGAACATTTCTGGACTGTTTTGTCCTGTTCTGTTCAAGAGTTTTGAGGGGGAAGTTCCTTGAACATCGAATTATGGCATGAATAGATCATGGCATTGACAGTGGCAATGTTTTTGGAACATTATGCTCAATCGAAAAGTTCCATGGATGTTCTGGCAATGTTTCTTGTCCATTAAGTGTTTGTTTTAGTTTGAAGTTATGTGGCAGTCAACATATTTTGTTGGGAGAATTCTCAGAGTCAATGGGAATGGTCAATCTTAAATTAAAAGCTGCCAATTTGCTGGGCTGAGAAGTAACACCTATGCTCAAGGAGCCCCTTAACAATCACCAGATCGGAAAGATTTGTACTAACTTTGATCAAAGGTAAGCCTCCCTAGACTTACTGATGAGCACTTTTCAAAAGTCTCTGCTGGTTACCTCTTTTTTTTGTAGCAGGCACCTACTCTGGCTACCTACCGCTCTTGCACCTGTTAAGGAGCCAGTCCAGACTGCCTCACCATCGGTGGCATCCCTCAGCAGCCCTCCTCTGAAAGCCCTGTTCTCTTTGAAGACAAGTGGACTCCTCCATGTTGCCAAGAGGAAGGCTGGCTCTTATTAGCAGCAGGGGCAGTAAATATCTAATGAGCATCTTCACAATTTAACCCGAAGGAGCTGAAAGAACCCCAATCCAACATTACTACGGCAGTGGTAAAGATTTCCTTTCCTTAAGGTTTCTAACGGCTGAAACTCACTCTCACTGATTACATTATTCACCAGTCTCTGTCACCACTCACAATGAGATAAGATTGAGTTTGGAGATTTAAAATTCGTTTTTTTTCCCCCTAAATTGCTGGACCGTGTAATGCACTGTAGAGTAGCACTGACATTTGTCTAATGTACGGTATGGTTCCTGGTTGGAAAGTAAGAGAAAGGAAAGGAATAGAAAGGAAGGCATTGGGACTAGAAGCACAAATTACTTTCAAGTGGGCTGAGACAGCGCCACAGGAAAGGGACCAGTGCCAGCCATGGTATCTACCCTTGATCAATGCTACCATATGGCACAGTGATCTGCAAATGTTACTCTCAACATTACACAAGAGCAGAGCAGAATGGAATCCACTGCTTCCGGGGTAAATTGTGTTTAAGACATTTCTGAACAAATGGAAACGGATGAGAAGATGTGCATTATTGTATTGGTTGTTGCTGTAAATGTGACTTTGAGTCACGTTTCATGAGGATGTACATTTTTTTCAGCCATATCATTTTGTTTTTTCACAGAACTGAAAAAGTATCTGAAAGCAATCTGATATATGCTTAATTCATATGAATACTCATCAAAGCGATAATGCATGGTGTGCAATCAACATTCTTTGAGTTGGTTATGATGAGCTATTTTTATCACAACATATTCTCAGACACCAGAGATACATTGAAGCTACAACAATCATTGAAAAATGCAGTTATTTACTGTAAAGAAAAAAACGGATGTTTCTGACATTAGTATTTATGCCATGTATGACTGTTTTGATCTACAGTAATGGCAGCTATCTGTGTGTGGGGAAGATTCTTTGGGAGCAATCATCTAGACACAATGGGCTCCAACAGATACCTCTCTCTCTCTTTCTCACTCTTCCTTTCATTCCTCCCTGCAGTACGTAGGTGGACCTCAGTTCACCATCAGAGACAGACGGGGATGACGAAAAAAATAAAACAAGAGTGATGTTGCTCGGCCATCTTGCTTTACTTTTCTTAAAAAGGTGTGTTTTTTATTAGTGAGAAAATAGAGCCACAACAACAATAACATGTTGGATGTATCTCTACTACTTTTTTCTTGCTCTCTCTCTCTCATCTCAATGGCTCCTAAAATATCTGGTTTGCTTGCTGAAAGCTTTCTTGTGACAATGACGTCCTCAGTGCTGTCAGGTAGCTAGGTCAGGGTGACTTTACAAATAAGGAGATTACGCCAAACTTGAAGTCGCTCTGTCGTGAAAACAAAAGATAAACACACTGGAGATAGCAGGAGTCAGCGTCAGTATTTCTCACACCAGGATCCTTTAACCTGAAGAACACAAAAGTGGACGTGACATCTGCTGATGTAAAAAAGGGCTTTGGAAATAGTTTAAATTGATATATATATATATTTTTACCTTTATTTAATTAGGCACATCAGTTATTAAGAACAAATTCTTAGTTTCAATGACAGCCTAGGAACAGTGGGTTAACTGCCTGTTCAGGAGCAGAACGACAGATTTGTACCTTTACAGGGCAGGGATTTGAACTTGCAAACTTGTGTTTACTATTCCAACGCTCTAACCAGTACACTACCCTGCCGCCCAAGATTGATTGATGAACCTGGCTATGTCGTTGACATGCTACCAAACAGGGAGATTTTTTATCAACTCCATAGAACCTTTGGGTAGAAAACAATAACTTGTCTCTCGTTCTAATAAGAGGTGTGTTTTTAAGAGGTGTGTTTTTAATTTTGCCACTCACTGTCACAGAGTGACACACTATCTTTCAACGAAGGTAATTTAACAGCCTGTGCTGACAAATCTACAAACTTGCTTGGAGAAAAATACGTACATTGATTCAGTTCAAGAACTAACAGAGTTGGATTCAGTCAGTCCACATTCCTTCTCGTCAATCTCCTTGGGTATGCTCATGTTCAGTTCAGTAAATCGTTGTTGTCCCTGAAGAGAAATTTGAAATCTGCCCGACGGTATGTCCACCATGTTCGTTGTGCGACAACATCATGCAGCCCAAGGTCCAGAACATTCTTCACATGAGGACATTCTTACACCACCGTGCTATGCTACTTGAACACTGCTATGTTGAAATGCTAATGAACTACTAATGTTTAAAAAGTTCTGTTTTGAACAGTCCTGATCATTCTCAACATGTTTTTTTCATATGGAAAACCACCAGAATGTTCTCCCCTTCACCTCAATGTCTTCAAAGGAAAGCATTGTAAACTAGTCAGTGCTAAGGAAGCATTCCCATCGAAGATGTGTACATTTACATTTACATTTAAGTCATTTAGCTGACGCTCTTATCCAGAGCGACTTACAATTGTCCCTGTTATTTTGTAAAGCAAAATAAAACAAGGTTGGTATTGTGTTGGTTGTTGCATCCTGTCGCTAGGTGATTTCTATGGGTTGTATGGCATGAGTGAGTGCAGCAGTCTTTCAATGTACTCATAGCAGATAGGCGGGTTTAAAGAGAATCTCTCCCCTGGATGTTGGCTGGAAGTATCAGAGAATCACATCTTTCTCACCCTCCCTCTTGTTCTCTCTCCTCTGCTTGTCTCTACTTCCTCCCTCTCTCTATGTAAATGTATCCGTTTCTCTTTCTGTATCTCAAATTCAATCAATCACATTTATTTTATAAATCCCATTTTACAACAGCAGTTGTCACAAAGTGCTATAAAGATACCTAGCCTAAAACCCCAACGCGCAAGCAATGCAGATGTAGAAGCACAGTGACTAGGAAAAACTTCCTAGAAAGGCAGGAACCTAGGAAGAAACCTGGAGAGGAACCAGGCTCTGAGGGGTGGCCAGACCTCTTCTGGCTGTGACGGGTGGAGATTGTAAGAGTAATGCCATTAAGGCCACGTCGTCCTTCAAGACGTTTAAACGTTCATAGATGACCAGCAGGGTTAGATAATAGCCACAGTGGTTCAATCTGCCCCTGTGTCACTCTCCCTTGTCACTAATCTACTGCCGCCTCTGATGGGGATTCCAATAGCAGATCAGCGACAGGTGTAGACATGTTCCCTTAACAAAACAAGCCTGTGCGTCTAAGCACTCCTTTTCTGAAGCATGGGAGGAATACCATGACAGCACCTGTCTCTGAATGGTCTGGTTTCTGTCTCCCGTTGTTGTGCAGTCCTGTCACGTGTGAGATATTGGGATTTAGGTGGACGCTGCTGGCTCCGTCTCTTTCTTGGCCTGTCAAATGAACAGTTAATGGATGGTGTTTCTGAGGCAGGATTTAGGTTTAACTCCTGAGCACACTTTTGTATGTTGGAGGGATGTTATGTATTCAGATGCTGTTCCACTATCTCCGCTGCTGGGTTTAATAGGCGGTCGCAACACTCACTTCTCATTTGCAGGTTCAACGAAGGTTCCATTATTAATAGGGATGACGATGCAGTTGACATTGATAAATACAACAATTTGTTTGTGGAAAGCTCGATGCGGTACCAGGCTTTTGTGTGATGCTTCTCTATGGAGTCCCATTCTAAAGAGATAAAACACCAAATTCTGATATCCATGCTGCTCTGGCAAGCACTTCCATGGTCACGACTGACCTATAGTTTCAATGTGGGAGTGGTGGAGATGCCTGTTGCAGTATGGGGGTGTCAAGTGAATGTGGGTGTCAAGTGAATGTGGGTATCAAGGTTGAGGTCAGTTTCATTTCACATCTTCTCAATTCTTTTTCACTTCAATTTCCATTTTTCCATTTTGAATTCAGAAAGAGTCGTTTTGACACCAAGGGCCATTTTACAAGTCAAATCTAAATTAATTTGCTTAAATGAGTGGCATTGAAACGGAGGTTACTCCAAGCTCAGCAAATTGAATGTCACAAAGTCCCATTGGTGAGTTGGCCTCATCCCTATTTATAATGGAACCTTCGTTGAACCTGCAAATCAGAAGTGAGTGTTGCGACCGCCTATTAAACCGAGGAGTGGATATAGTGGAACAGCATCTGAGTACACAAAATCTCTCCAACATACAAAAGCAACCTACGTCACGTGTGCCAAAGAGTTGAACCTAAAACCCGCCATAGAAACATCAGTCATTTACTGTCCATTTGACACGCCAATAAAGACACGGAACCAACAGCGCCCATTTAATTCCCAAATTTCTCACACGTAACAGGAGACAGAGACACCATACAAGAAAGGGGAGAGGAGGACACGGACACGCCTGAGACCTGTTCACTCCAGGGACAGGAAGTCCCACACATTAGTGTGTGTGTGCGAATGGTACAGACAAAAACCACACCAAAGGGACACATCGCCCAAATGTGCAGATCAAGCCACACACACCAGCGCCTGTTGTGCATATGTGTAACGGGGTGAGTGACTGGTTGCCAGGAAGTCAGGCGCAGGAGAGCAGAGATGGGTGATAACAGGATAAATTTAATATACACCCTGGCCCAAAGGCGCAGGCGAGGCAGCACAAAGCACAAKCACGGTAACATGAACCGGATTCAACAAAACAAACAAACCTAGGTTATAAACAAACCTAGCGCAAGCCAGCCTGTAGCGTAACACCCTACACAAAGAACAATTCCACACACAGACATGGGGGAAACAGAGGGTYATATACATTAGTCTGATGAGGGAATGTGAACCAGGTGTGCGGGAAAACAAGACAAAACAAATGGAAAATGAAAGGTGGAGCGGCGATGGCTAGAAGACCGGTGACGTCGACCGCCGAACGCCGCCCGAACAAGGAGAGGGACCGACTTCGGCGGAAGTCGTGACAATATGTCATCGCCTGTATGTCCCCAACATACCTGGATTCCTCCACCATCCCCAAGTTCTAAGCCACAAGAGTTTATGTTAAGAACATGATGTTGCCAAGATGGATGCCGAACGCAGTGTTCACACTAGAGACAAAAAACTGTCTGACAGGATGTTTGACCATGATATCTTTGTGCAGGACATCATGGAGGGTAAAATAAACTTCAAATATTCAA
Source organism: Salvelinus sp. IW2-2015 (assembly GCF_002910315.2). NCBI lineage: Eukaryota > Metazoa > Chordata > Actinopteri > Salmoniformes > Salmonidae > Salvelinus > Salvelinus sp. IW2-2015. The sequence continues at coordinate 33,868,289 of NC_036857.1, forward strand.
AATAGTATCTTGTATGTGGTGTCCACAGAATGGGTAGTTAGACATGTTAAAATTTCCAAATGCGTTAAAGTTGTATTATTTTTGGCAAGATTTGCTGTCTCATTGAAAACAATGACATTCTGTTTCACTCTGCCATTATATGTTGCTGGTGTAATAAAGTGATAATGGCCGGGAAGCCGGTGTTTGGAGGATGTACTGACATGAGTGTTGTTAGGCCCGAGACAAAGTATCTTCCAAACACTGACTTCAAGGGCATTCTCACATTTATTCAACAGGTTACCAATATATTGATAATAATGATTGACATATTTTCATAAAAAAGGTTATTTTGATGCATTTATTCATAATATTTCATCCTTCCTCAAGATATAGTACCGACACAAATCTATGGTTCCTACCCAAGCCGGCTGGTTGTTCGTTCTATTGGTTCGGTTGCCAGAGACGCGACCCAGTCGTTCAGTCTTTTTATTCTGTATCTAAATGTTCCATTGCCATACTGGCTGGCAACGCTCTTATCCCTTGCTTGCTAGCTAGCCAAATACGGCTAACTTACAGTCATATCAAACAGTGCAGACAGAATAACAGCAAAACAGCAGCATTTGCATTTGTTTAAGCTGTTTTCTAGTGACATTTATTAGTGACATCCATAACAATGAGCTAATGAGGCGTGATTTCGCCTGGCATAGAAAATGTGCTCTTTCATCAGGATAATGTTGTTCAGAGTGGCTAGCCAACAACACAGCTAACACAATAACTTCAAACTGAAGTTGGAAAGACTGCAAACTAGCTGCTTTTTTCAATTGACATTTCTTTGTATATATCCATAAAAATGATGCCAGCTGATTCGTGATTTCGACTGGCTGAGGAACGCTGCCTGCCTGTCTGTCTCGTCCTGACTCCCGACCCCGACACGTTCATCACTATGTGACAGCTGGAGATCGAATTTTACTTTTGAAACAATGTTGCAAATGTCAGAAAGACAGCAAGGTTTATACAAATCTCCGCTGTTAAAAACTAAATGTTAGTCTAAAATAAATGTGAGATAATGTCTAGATGCTTTTAATAGTGGAGATCAAGTTTATAAATTGCCTGGCTGGGCTGATGAGACAGTGGATTGCGCAGTCAGATGGAACAGAGTAAATAGGCATTTTAACATCATAGATTTTGGGCTCCCGAGTGGCGCAGCGGTCTAAGGCACTGCATCTCAGTGCAGGAAGTGTCACTACAGTCCCTGGTTAGAATCCAGGCTGTATCACATCCGGCCGTGATTGGGAGTCCCATAGGGCGGCGCACAATTGGCCAAGCATCGTCCAGGTTTGGCCAGAGTAGGCTGTCATTGTAAATACGAATTTGTTTAACTGACTTGCTAAATATTGTTAAATAAAGGTTAAATAAAATAAATACAATTTAGCCGGTGGTAACTTCTGGAATAGACACCGGCTGGAATGTGCTTTTAACCAATCGGCATTTAGACCATACCCATTGTATAAACACAGCACTGCTACAAGAACAGAAAGGATATATAGGACAAATATGAAGAAATCTTGGACATACAAGTTGTATTCTGGTTCAAGTTTTCCATTCTATTCATAATAGTTCCAAATGCAGTAACGTCGACTCTATCCTTTCTCATCTTATATTCCACGACGCCAACGGATTGTTGCCCAGCCGTCCTATTTTGTTGAAATTGCTGTATGCAATGCTTTGATGGCAACCCCGGATGGGTTGTTGTTGGGGAGGCCTGCTGGCCGCATAGCAGAGGAGCAGTGGGTCAGAGTGTCTGTTATTGGCAGTGGGGCTGAGTGGGGCTGAGTGCCTCTCATTGGACAACGCCACAAACATGCGCAGAGTGGGGGCCTCTGGACGCCCCCACCGGACGAGCGGAGCTGTGCTACAGAGAGTCAGGACCGAAATGTTCCATCATCCAGACTGTTGTCTTTCTGCCTGCTATTGTCATGTGCGTGGCGATCGATAATGGCCATGAAAGTGCTCTTTTAAAGGGGAATGGAAACACTTCAGGAAGAAAATCCACTAATACTAGTGTTTCCATTCCCCTTTAATTGTCTTCCTTTTCTTTTTCCCTCTCTTTCTGTTCCATTTCAGAAAACTCTCACTCTCTCTGTCCTCCAACCTGCTCTGCCTGTTTCTCTCTCCACCCCTTGTTCCCTTCCCTTCATCGCTTGTTGTTCTTAATTTTCTATGCACATACCTACCTTCTGTCTCCCTCCACCCTTCTGCTTCCTCTTTCTGTCCATCTCTCCCACAATCTCTCCTCTACAACCAGTCTCCTCTTTCTTTCTTGTCATCCTCGCTCATCCTCTGCCTGATCCACAGTATACACTGCCCACACCATGAATATGGCATTGAGTTCCTTTGTCCAAAGGTAATTGTGTGTTTTATTCCAGTTGAAAACCTTTCACGTTATTCTGTCCTCCGGCATATTGATAAAGCCTAATCATTTCATTTCAATCTGTTTTATTTCACAGGGCTCCCAACCCATGTCTTTGATCTATACAAGCCCAGTTTTTATGAAACCCGTTCTGCTCATCTACAAGTGACATCTACAACTGACATTTCCAAATACTGAGTCAGCCTGTTGTTTAAGATACCAGAGTATAAATTGTATACTAATGCCTCTGTAATTTAACGGAACCTGTGGATTATTCTTTGATGACTTTGGGATTGGCTTAATGATATATCTGTACCAAGTCTAATGGATGATGTATTTTTCAAAACACATTTCAAAAGTATAAAATAGAGTCTCCAGTAACCTAGGAGACTTTAGGACTTAATTTGGAAGCTCCTCTATTCCTGTAGCTTTTCTTGTTTTTGCTTTCTCAACAGCCTCAACTTCCTTCATATTCAATTTTCCGTTCAAGAATGAGTTTGAGGTGTATCTCACCCTATTCATCTCAATTTACAACCCATTCTTTAACCTCTACAGGATTGGTGGGTCCCCCTCAGGACGATTTAGCTAACGTAGGCTAACGTGATTAGCATGAGGTTTTAAGTAACAAGAACATTTCCCAGGACCTAGACATCAAGTCAAATCAAATGTATTTATAAAGCCCGTCTTACATCAGCTGATATCTCAAAGTGCTGTACAGAAACCCAGCCTAAAACCCCAAACAGCAAGCAATGCAGGTGTAGAAGCACGATGGCTAGGAAAAACTCCCTAGAAAGGCCAGAACCTAGGAAGAAACCTAGAAAGGAACCAGGCTATGAGGGGTGGCCAGTCCTCTTCTGGCGGTGCCGGGTGGAGATTATAACAGAACATGGCCAAGATGTTCAAATGTTCATAGATGACCAGCAGGGTCAAATAATAATAATCACAGTGGTTGTCGAGGGTGCAACAGGTCAGCACCTCAGGAGTAAATGTCAGTTGGCTTTTCATAGCCGATCATTCAGAGTATCTCTAACGCTCCTGCTGTCTCTAGAGAGTTGAAAACAGCAGGTCTGGGACAGGTAGCACGTCCGGTGAACAGGTCAGGGTTCCATAGCCGCAGGCAGAACAGTTGAAACTGGAGCAGCAGCACGGCCAGGTGGACTGGGGACAGCAAGGAGTCATCATGCCAGGTAGTCCTGAGGCATGGTCCTAGGGCTCAGGTCCTCCGAGAAAGAAAGAAAGCTAGAAAGAAAGCTAGAAAGAAAGAAAGAAAGAAAGAAAGAAAGAATTAGAGAGAACATACTTAAATTCACACAGGACACCGGATAAAACAGGAGAAATAATCCAGATATAACACACTGACCCTAGCACCTGTCTCTTATACACATCTAGATGTGTATAAGAGACAGGGGGTGGCCAGTCCTCTTCTGGCGGTGCCGGGTGGAGATTATAACAGAACATGGCCAAGATGTTCAAATGTTCATAGATGACCAGCAGGGTCAAATAATAATAATCACAGTGGTTGTCGAGGGTGCAACAGGTCAGCACCTCAGGAGCTGTCTCTTATACACATCTAGATGTGTATAAGAGACAGGAGTACACTCAATCATAGGACCTACTGAAGAGATGAGTCTTCAATAAAGACTTAAAGGTTGAGACGGAGTCTGCGTCTCTCACATGGGTAGGCAGACCATTCCATAAAAATGGAGCTCTATAGGAGAAAGCCCTGCCTCCAGCTATTTGCTTAGAAATTCTAGGGACAATTAGGAGGCCTGCATCTTGTGACCGTAGCGTACGTGTAGGTATGTACGGCAGGACCAAATAGGAAAGATAGGTAGGAGCAAGCCCATGTAATGCTTTGTAGGTTAGCAGTAAAACTTTGAAATCAGCCCTTGCCTTGGGAGGAGTAATATGGAGTAATATGATCACATTTTGGGGTTCTAGTCAAGATTCTAGCAGCCGTGTTTAGCACTAACTGAAGTGTATTTAGTGCTTTATCCGGGTAGCCGGAAAGTAGAGCATTGCAGTAGTCTAACCTAGAAGTGACAAAACAATGGATGAATTTTTCTGCATCGTTTTTGGACAGAAAGTTTCTGATTTTTGCAATGTTACGTAGATGGAAAAAAGCTGTCCTTGAAACAGTGTTGATATGTTCATCAAAAGAGAGATCAGGGTCCAGAGTAACGCCGAGGTCCTTCACAGTTTTATTTGAGACGACTGTACAACCATCAAGGTTAATTGTCAGATTCAACAGAAGATCTCTTTGTTTCTTGGGACCTAGAACAAGCATCTCTGTTTTGTCCGAGTTTAAAAGTAGAACATTTGCAGCCATCCACTTCCTTATGTCTGAAACACAGGTTCAAGCGAGGGCAATTTTGGGGCTTCACCATGTTTCATCGAAATGTACAGCTGTGTGTCATCCTCATAGCAGTGAAAGTTAACATTATGTTTCCGAATGACATCACCAAGAGGTCAAATCTATAGTGAAAACAATAGTGGTCCTAAAACGGAACCTTGAGGAACACCGAAATGTACAGTTGATTTGTCAGAGGACAAACCATCCACAGAGACAAACTGATATCTTTCCGACAGATAAGATCTAAACCAGGCCAGAACTTGTCCATGTAGACCAATTTGAGTTTCCAATCTCTCCAAAAGGCAGTGAGTTGCTGCGCAACAGCTTTTTCAAAAAATGTTGAGAGGAATGGGAGATTCGATATAGGCCGATAGTTTTTTATATTTTCTGGGTCAAGGTTTGGCTTTTTCAAGAGAGGCTTTATTACTGCCACTTTTAGTGAGTTTGGTACACATCCGGTGGATAGAGAGCCGATTATTATATTCAACATAGGAGGGCCAAGCACAGGAAGCAGCTCTTTCAGTAGTTTAGTTGGAATAGGGTCCATCCAGTATGCAGCTTGAAGGTTTAGAGGCCATGATTATTTTCATCATTGTGTCAAGAGATATAGTACTAAAATACTTGAGTGTCTCCCTTGATCCTAGGTCCTGGCAGATTTGTGAAGACTCAGGACAACTGAGCTTTGGAGGAATACGCAGACTTAAAGAGGAGTCCGTAATTTGCTTCCTAATGATCATAGTATCTGATATTGGCAGAAAGCTTAAATTCTTGCTAATCTAACTGTACTGTCCAATTTACAGTAGCTATTACAGTGAAAGAATACCATGCATGTTGTTTGATGAGAGTGCACAGTTATGAACTTGAAAAGTTATTAATAAACCAATTAGTTACATTTGGGCAGTCCAATTCTGAACAGAAATGCAATTGTTCATTGGATCCATCGYAAACTTTGCATATACACTGCTGCCATCTAGTGGTCAAAATCTAAATTGCAGCTGGGCTGGAATAATACATTATGGCCTTTCTCTTGCATTTCAAATATGTTTTTAGTTTTTTTTTAACACGTTTTTTTCCTTTGTATTATCTTTTACCAGATCTAATGTGTTATATTCTCCTACATTCATTTCACATTTCCACAAACTTCAAAGTGTTTCCTTTTAAATAGTATCAAGAATATGCATATCCTCGCTTTAGGTCCTGAGCTAAAGGCAGTTAGATTTGTCATTTTAAGAAATCATCATTAAACACAGATGGTATATTGTTGCCTGAAAATAAGTTAGCAAAGTAATTTTCCCAGTTATCTAATACACAATTCTTCTTATGTTCAAGATCAACATTTTCCAGTATGATTTCCATGGGGGTTTTCATAACTCTTTTTGGACCTAGTTTATTCATTACAAAATTTCTGAGGGTTATTACTTTGTTTTTGTTCGAGATGCATTGCTTGGCCCTTTCTGAATCTCGTCTTATCAGTGGTGGAAAAAGTATCCAATTGTCATACTTGAGTAAATGTGAAGATACCTTAATAGAAAAAGTGAAAGTCACCCAGTAAAATACTACTTGAGTAAAAGTCTAAAAGTATTTGGTTTTAAATATACTTAAGTATCAAAAGTAAATGTTATTGATAAAATATACTTAAGTATCAAAAGTAAAAGCATAAATCATTTCTCATTCCTTATATTAAGCAAACCAGACGGCACAATTTCTTAAATATTTTTTTTACAGATAGCCAGGGTCACACTCCAATACTCAGAAATAATTTACAAACGAAGCATTTGTGTTTAGTGAGTCTGCCAGATCAGAGGCAGTAGGGATGACCAGGGATATTCTCTTGATAAGTGCGTTGAATTGGACCATTTTCCTGTCCTGCTAAGCATTCAAAATGGAATGAGTACATTTAGGTGTCAGGGTGTATGGCGTAAAGTATCAAAAGAAGGCGTGCCGGAGTCGCCTCTTCACTGTTGACGTTGAGAAAGGTGTTTTGTGTGTACTATTTCATAAACCTGCCAGTTGAGGACTTGTGAGCCATCTGTTTCTCAAACTAGACACTCGAATGTACTTGTCCTCTTGCTCAGTTGTGCACCAGGGCCTCCCACTCCTCTTTCTATTCTGGTTAGAGGCAGTTTGCCCTGTCCTGTGGGAGTAGTACACAMCGTTGTACAAGATCTTTAGTTTCTTGGCAATTTCTCGCATGGAATAGCCTTAATTTCTCAGAACAAGAATAGGCTGACGAGTTTCAGGAGAAAGTTCTTTGTTTCTGGCCATTTTGAGCCTGTAATCAAACCCACAAATGCTGATGCTCCAGATACTCAACTAGTCTAAAGAAAGCCAGTTTTATTGCTTCAATAATCAGGATAACAATTTTCAGCTGTGCTAACATAATTGCAAAAGGGTTTTCTAATGATCAATTAGCCTTTTAAAATGATACATTTGGATTAGCTAACACAACGTGCCATTGGAAAACAGGAGTGATGGTTGCTGATAATGGGCCTCTGTACGCTTATGTACAGTGGGGCAAAAAAGAGGTATTTAGTCAGCCACCAATTGTGCAAGTTCTCCCACTTAAAAATATGAGAGAGGCCTGTAATTTTCATCATAGGTACACTTCAACTATGACAGACAAAATGAGAAAAATCCAGAAAATTACATTGTAGGATTTTTAATGAATTTATTTGCAAATTATGGTGGAAAATAAGTATTTGGTCACCTACAACAAGCAAATTTCTGGCTCTCACAGACCTGTAACTCTTCTTTAAGAGGCTCCTCTGTCCTCCACTCGTTACCTGTATTAATGGCACCTGTTTGAACTTGTTATCAGTATAAAAGACACCTGTCCACAACCTCAAACAGTCAAACTCCAAACTCCACTATGGCCAAGACCAAAGAGCTGTCAAAGGACACCAAAAAACAAAATTGTAGACCTGCACCAGGCTGGGAAGACTGAATCTGCAATAGGTAAGCAGCTTTGGTTGAAGAAATCAACTGTGGGAGCAATTATTAGAAATGGAAGACATACAAGACCACTGATAATCTCCCTCGATCTGGGGTCCCGCAAGATCTCACTCCGTGGGGTCAAAATGATCACAGAAAGGTGAGCAAAAATCCAGAACCACACGGGGGGACCTAGTGAATGACCTGCAGAGGCTGGGACCAAAGTAACAAAGCCTACACATAAACACACTACGCCGCCAGGGACTCAAATCCTGCAGTGCCAGAGTGCCCCCTGCTTAGACGCAGTACATGTCCAGCCCGTCTGAAGTTTGCTAGAGAGCATTTGGATGATCCAGAAGAAGATTGGGAGAATGTCATATGGTCAGATGAAACCAAAATATAACTTTTTGGTAAAAACTCAACTCGTCGTGTTTGGAGACAAAGAATGCTGAGTTGCATCCAAAGACACATACCTACTGTGAAGCATGGGGGAGTGGGAAAACCATTTTCCATGTTGGGCTCTGTTTTTTCATCAGCATGAAAGCAGGACGCCAGGACTGATGCATCTGCTTGTGGAAAGAGGAGAGAGCGAAGGAGGAATCCGGCGGGCCAGGACCGCCATGTTTTGAAAATGGCTCTTTAGGTGAAGATCACTTTGCAGTCTGGATACCAACCGGTTCCATCCATCAGCCCAGGGAGGGCATTGGCGGTGGTTGTAAGCGGTGATCAGACTACGTGGATCATAGTGCGGTCTTTCAGCATGACATATGATCCCACACACCGCGGGCAACGAAGAGTGGCTTGGCCGGTAAGAAGCTTTCGAAGGTCCATGGAGTTGGGCCCTAGGGCCAGTCTCTAGATCTCAAGCCCATTAGAAATTAGTCTTTGGAGGGGAGTTTGAAATCTTGTTGCGCAGCAACAGCGCCCCAAACATGCACCTCTAGAGAAGATTCTGCATTGGAGGATGATGGGAAGAATGTAGCAGGTCTACAGTGTGGTGTATAAGACTTGTGAAAGATTTGAAAGCTGAGAAAACGTTTGACTCTGTCATTGCCAACAAGGGTAATAAGAAAGTATTTGAGATCTGAAAGCTTTTGTTATTGACCAAATACTTATTTTCCACCATAATTTGCAAATAAATTCATAAAAAATCCTACAATGTGATTTTCTGGAATTTATTTACTCATTTTGTCTGTCATAGTTGAAGTGTACCTATGATGAAAATTACAGGCCTCTCTCATCTTTTTAAGTGGGAGAACTTGCACAATTGGTGGCTGACTAAATACTTTTTTGCCCCACTGTAGATATTCCATTAAAAATCATCCGTTTCCAGCTACAATAGTCATTTACAACATTAACAATGTCTACACTGTATTTCTGAACAATTTGATGTTCTTTTAATGGACAAAAAAAATTGCTTTTCTTTCAAAAACAAAGACATTTCTAAGTGACCCCAAACTTTTGAATGGTAGACTACACATGCGCCAGCAAGTGGCTGAAAAAGCAACTAAGTCCTGTCCACTTGTAGAACAGGACAATTTGAATATTGAATGGTAAACAACAAGAGAATATAATAAATAATATTGTGACACACAGTTACACCAACTATTCCATCCATTGACTTGTCGACAATGTTCAATCAATATTGTTCAAATAATTTGTTCCTGACAAGAAGTCAAACGCCACCTGAAGCTTTCGGGGCTTTAATTTGAACGTTTCGATTGTGTCCAAGCCAAGAATAACCATCCAAGTCCATAGTGGAGATGCCAGGCAAACAAGTTTCATTCAAATAAATAACGCCAGGGTTTAAGGACTGTAGTAGTAAAGTGTACAGTTTGTAGTTGTCCATCCATTAACGCTCCAGTGAATTGAATAAAACATTTTCAGCATTTATGGACTACGCAGCTTTCCTGAGCATAATCTGCAGGTCCAGCTCCCCCGCCCCGGCCTCGGTGGTCGCCCTTGGCATCAGAAGATCCGTTCATCATACATCCATTCCCTGATATTTAGAAATCTCTCCCAGCCAGGATCTCTCGTTTCGAAGTTGAGTTCGATGATTCGATCTGTGTGGGATTTGGCCGATCTGATGAACACCCTCTAACATTTTGGGCTGCTCCTCAGATGTTACTTCAGCCGGTGAACATCCAGTTTATCTTTGAGCCACTGGAATGCGACCTTCACGACTATTGGTCCCGGGCCTCTCGCTCTCATCCTTTCGGTGGCCACCAGCTCTGGCACCGTCAATACTGTCCATTCTTGAACTCAGGAGCACTATTTCCAGGTCAATACATTCAAGGACTTTTAGGAGTGAGTTAGTGGGTTATTTTGGCCATAGGTGTAGCGCAGCAGACTTCTCACCTATGGTTAATATATCCTACTGGTTTTAAAGTAATTAAAGTCACTTTAGGAAGTTAAAAACAAAGTATTTGCATCTTGTTTTCAAAGTTTTGTCTCAAAGTTTACTACAGCTTTGCTCACACACTGTTCAACAACTGGAAGTTGAGCATATGCCATCACCAGGCGATAAAGTAGTTAATAGACCAATAAGAAAGAGAGTTCCAAACCTCTGTCAAAAAATCTAGGTTTCAGTTTTCCCCTCCCAACTTAGACCACTCCCAAACAATCCTAGCAAAATTCTGGCTTGAGAAATTGCTCTTTGCTAAGAAGCTTTTTTTGTAAATTGTTTTTACAATTTTCATTGTTTTCAATCAGAATAATGTACTTAATTGTTACCCAGAAATTGTTTGATATTGAGATAAAAACGGTTGCATTGGATTTTGATCTAATGCCAGAATTGGCTTCATATCCTTCCATGTTGAATTACACCGAGAGGTGCTAAATAAACAGTAGATTGCTTGTGCCCAGTACCTCTGACAGCTGCACACACACACACACTTGTTTTTCTATCCTCATTGGGACCTAAAATATATTTCCATTCAAAATCCTATTTACCCTAACACCTATTTTATTTAACTAGGAAAGTCAATTAAGAACAAAATCTTATTTTCAATGACAGCCTAGGAACAACAGCTTGTTCAGGGGCAGAACAACAGATTTGTACCTTGGGGATTTGAACTTGCAACCTTTCAGTTACTAGTCCAACACTCTAACCACTAGGCTACCCTGCCTAACCCCTAACCTTAATCAACAGCATACAGTTGAAGTCGGAAGTTTACATACACTTAGGTTGGAGCGATTAAAACTCGTTTTTCAACCACTCCACAAATTTCTTGTTGACAAACAATAGTTTGCTAAGTCGGTTAGGACATCTACTTTGTGCATGACACAAGTAGTTTTTCCAACAATTGTTTACAGACAGATTATTTAACTTATAATTCACTGTATCACAATTCCAATGGGTCAGAAGTTTACATACACTAAGTTGACTGTGCCTTTAAACAGCTTGGAAAATTCCAGAAAAATTCATGCGTAGAAAACTCCGGATATCACTGGACATCATTAGCATTGAGGTGTAACGTCTGATCACGGGAGCAACTACCCAAATGCCTAAGGACCAACGTTCACGTACAAACAATAGTACGCAAGTATAAACACATGGGACCAACGCAACCGCAAACGCTGTTCTAGTCACATGGAATGACGCTGGAGAGACGAAGCAGATCCGGGGAGTAAAACATTTAATAATAACAGACATGGAACGAGACAGGAACAGCGTCAGCAAACAGGGAAAAAAACAAAAGACAATTAATCGATCAGCAGGGAACAGAACGAGGGAACTGACAAATATAGGGGAGGAAATAAAAGATGAGTGAGTGAGGTCCAGGTAGTCCAATATCGCTGGATGCGCGTGACGAGGGAAGGCAAGTGTGCGTAATTGATGACAGGAGTGCGTGATGCAGGGCAGCCTGGCACCCTCAAGCGCCAGGGGAAGGGAAGAGCGGGACAGACGTGACAGTTCTGTCCCTAGAGATGAACGATTTTGGTGCAAAAGTGCAACAATCCAGAACACACAAAGACCTTGTGAAACAGAAGGAAACAGGTACAAAAGTATATCTCCACATAAAAACAGTCCTAATCGACATACACCTGAAAGGCCCGCTCAGCAAGCAAGGAAGAACCGACTGCTCCAAACACCATAAAAAAGCCAGCCAACGGTTTGCAACTGCAACTGGGGACAAAGATTGTAACTTTTTGGGGAAATGTCTCTGGTTTGATGAAACAAAAATAGAACTGTTTGGCATATTGACCATCGTTATGTTTGAGGATAATAGGTGGAGGCTTTCAAGCGAAGAACACCACCCAACCGTGAAGCACGGGGGACGAGCATCATGTTGGGGAGTGCTTTGCTGCAGGAGGACTGGTGCACTTGACAAAATAGATGGCTTCAGAGAAAGAAAATTATGTGGATATATTGAACCAACATCTCAAAGACATCACAGGAAGTTAAAGCTTGTCGCAAATGGGCTTCCCAATGGACAATGACCAAGCAACTCCAAATTGTGGCAAATGGCTTACAGGACAACAAAGTCAAGGTATTGGAGTGGCCATCACAAAGCCCTGACCTCAATCCCATAGAAAAGGTGGGCAAACTGAAAAAGGTGCGACCAGCGAGACCTACAAACCTGACTCCGTTACACCAGCTCTGTCAGGACTTATTGTGGGAACTTATTGTGGGAAGCTTGTGGAAGGCTACCTGAAACGTTTGACCCAAGTTAAACAATTTAAAGGCAATGCTACCAAATACTAATTGAGTGTATGTAAACTTCTGATCCACTGGGAATGCAGTGAAATAAATAAAAGCTGAAATTAATCATTCTCTCTAATATTATTCTAACATTTCTTAAAATAAAGTGGTGATCCTAACTGACCTAAGAAAGGGAATTTTTACTAGGATTAAATGTCGGGAATTGTGAAAAACTGAGTTCAAATGTATTTGGCTAAGGTGTATGTAAACTTCCGACTTCAACTGTAGCTTAAGCAGTAGGAAGCGCTGTCATCCATTTATATGCAAATGCTACAGTCCTATACTCAGCTGGCCCCTCCCCAGATTTTGTGTTTAAAACTTCTTTTGGCGGCATCCCGCTTCCGGGATCAATATGACAGCAGCCAGTGAAAGTGCAGGGCGCCAAATTCAAACAACAGAAATCTCATAATTAAAATTCCTCAAACATACATGTGTCTTATATCATTTTAAAGGTAATCTTGTTGTTAATCCCACCAAAGTGTCCGATTTCAAATATGCTTTTCAGCGAAAGCTCTACAAACGATTATGTTAGGTCACCACCAAACCACAATAAGCACAGCCATTTTTCCAGCGAAAGATAGCTTTCACAAAAAGCAGAAATTGAGATAAAATTAATCACTAACCTTTGATTATCTTCATCAGATGACACTTATAGGACTTCATGTTACACAATACATGCTTGTTTTGTTTGATAAAGTTCATATTTATAACAAAAAATCTGAGTTTACATTGGCGCGTTACATTCACTAGTTCCAAAAACATCGAGTGATTTTGCATAGCCACATCGTTTCAACAGAAATACTCATCATAAATGTAGATGATAATACAAGTTATACACATGGAATTATAGATATACRTCTCCTTAATGCAACCGCTGTGTCAGATTTCAAAAAAACTTTACGGAAAAAGCAAATCATGCAATAATCTGAGACGGAGCTCAGAACAATAGCCAAATTAGCCGCCATGTTGGGGTCAACAGAAACCAGAAAATACATGATAAATGTTTCCTTACCTTTGATGAACTTCATCAGAATGCAGTCCTAGGAATCCCAGGTCCACAATAAATGCTTGATTTGTTCGATAATGTCTGTTATTTATGTCCAATTAGCTACTTTGGTTAGCGCGTTTGGTAAACAATTCCAAAGTCACAAAGCGCGTCCACTATAACGTGACGAAATGTCCAAAAGTTTCGTAACAGTCAGTAGAAACATCTCAAACGATGTACTGAATCAATCTTTAGAATGTTGTTAACATACATATTGAATAACGTTCCAACCGGAGAATTAGATTGACTTCAGATGAGCGGTGGAACGGAGGTCCTCCTCATGTGAACGCGCATGTCAAAGCATGGTCAGCTCGTGGCAGTGGTGACTAATTCCTGTCTCCTTCGGCCCCCCTTCACATTAGAGTCATCAGACAAAGTTCTATTGACTGTTGACATCTAGTGGAAGCCGTAGGAAGTGAAACTCATCAATATCTCGCTGTAATTTCAATGAGAGCTTGGTTGAAAATCTGCCACCTCGGCTAGATGTTCTTTACTATTCGGCCATCAGATTTGCCACCAATGCTCCTTATAGGACATATCACTTCACTCTATACACCTCTGTAAACTGGTCCTCTCTGTATACCCGTCGCAAGAGCCACTGGTTGATGCTTATTTATAAAACCCTCTTAGACCTCACTCCACCCTATCTGAGATATCTGTAAGTCGCTCTGGATAAGAGCGTCTGCTAAATGACTTAAATGTAAATGTAAATATCTACTGCAGCCCTCATCCTACACATACAACACCCGTTCTGCCAGTCACGTTCTGTTAAAGGTCCCCAAAGCACACACATCTCTGGGTCGCTCGTCTTTTCAGTTGGCTGCAGCTAGCGACTGGAACGAGCTGCAACAAACACTCAAACTGGACACTTTTATCTCAATCTCTTGGACACTCTTACTGACAGTTTTGGTTGCTTCGCATGACGTATTGTTGTCTCCACCTTCTTGACCTTTGTGCTGTTGTCTGTGCCCAATAACGTTTGTTCCATGTTTTGTGCTGCTTGCATGTTGTGCTGCTGCCATGTTGTGTTGCTACCATGTTGTTGTCATGTTGCGTTGCTACCATGCTGTGTTTTCATGTGTTTCTGCCATGCTATGTTGCTGTCTTAGGTCTCTCTTTATATCGTCTTGTGGTGTCTCTCTCGCGAAGTGTGTTTTGTCTTATATTTTTTGTATTATTTGTTATTCTTAACCCCAGCCCCCGTCCCCGCGTTGTTGTAAATAAGAATTTGATCTTAACTGACTTTCCTAATTAAATAAAGGTTCAAAATAAATAACCCTAATTGTAACCTAAACCTAACCCCTATGCTTTAAATAGCCTTTGTCCCCACAAGGGAGAATTTTCCTTATTTTACTATTACGTGGAATTTGGATCACCGAGCAAACAATACCACACACACAACACACACACAGGCACACACACAACCACACAACACACACACACACACACACACACACACACACACACACGCACACACCACACAACACACACCCCACACACACACACACCACACCACACACACACAAACACACACACACACACACACACCAACCCACACACACCAACACACACACCACACACACCACACACACAACAACACACCACACACACACACACACAACCACACACACACAACACACACACACACAACACACACACACACACACACACACACCACACACACACACACACAACACCACACACACAACACACACACACACACACACACACACACAACACACACACACACACACACACACCACCACACACACACACACACACACACACCACACACACCACACACACACACACACACACACACACACACACACACACACACAACACACACACACACACACCAGACACACACACACACAACAACACACAACCCAACACACACCACACACACACACCACACACACACCACACCAACACAACACACACACACACACACACACACACACACACACACACACACACACACACACACACACACACACACACACACACACACCACACACACACACACACACACACACACACACACACAACACACAACACACACAACACACACACACCCACACACACACAACACCACAACACCACACACACACACACACAACACACACAACACACACACACACACACACACACACCACACACACACACACACACACAACACACACACACACCAACACACACCACACACACACAACACAACCACACACCACACACACACCACACACACACACACAACACACAGCACACACACACCACACACACACACACACACACACACCACACACACACACACACACACACACACACACACACACACACACACCACACACACACACACACACACACACACCACACACACACACCACACACACACACACAGACCCACACACACACCACACACACAACACACACCACACACAGACACACCACACACACACACACACACACACACACACACACACACACCACACCCACACACACACACACACACACACACACACACACACACAACACACACACCAACACAACACACACCACACAACACACACACACACACACACACAACACACACACACACACACACACACACACACACACACACACACACACACACACACACACCACACACACACACACACACACACACACAGAGGCCTGATTCTATCATGGCGGGGGGGATCTTATGCATGAAATGCCTTTCATAAACATTATCCTACAGCCCTTGTTGGGGAATGTTAGTATATGACAATTCAATATGTGACCTCTTTTCAACGATGCCCTGATACCCTCCAGTCATCATAATACATAAAGCTTACGTGTGGCTATCCCGCAATATTTTTGTTTTAATATTTAAAACGATCCTTCATGGTTAAATAGCATTTTGAAATGAGGACCCTTTAGAAGACAAAGCCTATCTATTTAAAAAGCAGACTGCCTTCACAATCAAGATCTTCTGTCAAAAATAATTTCACAGTTACATTTGTTGTTGTATCCGTGTATCATCTGCCTCCATCAAATCCAGAGGGAAATAAAAAATAACATACAAAAAATATGTTTGATTGTCGCATACACCGGATAGGGCAGTAATATGATTGTTACAGGTCAGCAAAGTAGTACGGCACCCCTGGAGAAAAATTTGTTAAGTGCCCTACTCTATGGGCACATTGTTCACCTTTCGGCCGGCTATTCGAACCAACGACTTTTCGCTCCAACCACTAGTCACCAACATGTGTCTTCATCCTGTGAGTGACGGAATTCACATGAGAGCTGAGAAAATGTCAAAGATGTTATGTCTACTTTCTCTAAAAAATATTCACTATTCAGCATACAAGCATGTACTCTTGCCCCACATTTCCAGCCCAAGTCAGGAGAGTCTCTCTCTCCTCTCTCTCTTCTCTCTCCTCTCTCTGTTCTCTTCCTCTCTCTCCTCTCCTCCTCTCTCTCTCTCTCCTCTCTCCCGCCTCTCTCTCTCTCCGTACTCTCTGGCCTCTCTCTCCCTCTCCAAATGTCCTCTCCTCCTATGTCTCATTTTCTCTCCTTCTTCCCCAGTTAACCGTTTGCTCAGTTTCGCAGTCTGCAGCTGCGTGAACTTTGTACACAGAGCGCCTTGCTCCTAAATCTTTCAGAAACAAGACCCTCACTCATCATGGGAGGAAAGGGTCATTGGCTCGTTTGCTTTGAGCGACATATTTTCACCTGCACGGTGGCATTCCCTTTTAGTCACAAATGTATAGATTGAATTGGTTGTGATGACAGAGCTGTTGACAAAATAGTGCCCCGGGGTGTAACAAGGTTATAAGTGTCTTTTGAAAGAAAGAAAACTGCTTCGAACATATCCAAACCACTCAGGCCTCAGCTCATTACGCTGAACTGAGCACACACTTCACACTCGGATCAGCAAATGAGAAATGTGATTGGTGCGTACTCTCGAGAGCTGGGCTTTTGAAGCACACATGCCTTTAGCTCCTCATGCCACCCCCACCACCACCTTAATGTTTGCGAAGGACAAAGAAAATGGGCCATAGAAGAAAGCCTCAAGACGCCTTCAGGATACAACGAGCTCTCAAGGTGTATATAGGTGTGCCGCCAGTAGTTCCAGAGTTTTTCCAGAAATTACGTGCTTATCCATGAGCTCCCAAGGTGTATTTGAAAGCTCCAAATGACTGATAGTCACCTTTACATGAGCACCTCTTCAACATTTCTCAACCCTTGCGTAAATCATACTAGTACACTTTCCAATACTTTTCTATATGCAGTACTATGCAGTACAGTCAAATCCTTTCACATTGGTCAGTCCTTGTGCATGCCAACCAAAAGTACGGATGTCATCCCATTTATAAGAATATGCAAGGACACATTTACAATATAAAACAGGATTACAAAGGAGATGCGTTGACACAAGAAGTGCACCATGCGCAGGATGGGATGGAGGCACCCACAACTTCATTCTCAATAGCTTCACTGCCTGACAGAAGACAACAGTTCCGCCGGGCCCCAGCCCAGAGCCCCAGCCCCAGCCATTCCTTGGCCTTGTGTGGGGACAGATAATGCCTGGGCCTGCTAAATTGTTATCTGTACAGCCTTTGGCTATCTCTCTGTGCGGCAGGTCCAACCCACACCCAGCCTTCAGAGGAAGCAGAAGGATTATTATCTCTCCGAGAGGCCCTGAGGGCATGGGTCAATGCTACGGTGATGGGCTAGTCTAAAAACAGAAACAGCAGGAAAGCTGTAGTAAAGAAGATGGACCTATGTGCGTAGTCTTACTGTGTACAGCACCGTTTAAACATGAGTCTTACCATCCCATCCCAGTGATATGTGAAATGTTGATTTAGGAGATTGCTTTGTTGGGCTGTACACAAACAATATATTTGCCAGGTTTCATTTTCCGAGAAGAAATGAAAATGAATGATGAAGGTTAGAAGTGAGCATGTAGAATGTAGGGCTGAGGAGAAATGTTCACTGAACTCTACCACGACGTTCCCCAAAACCATTCATCCTCTGAATCGCTGAAGGAAATTCCAAATAGATACATGTACGTATCTTTCTTCTTCTAGTTTGTTGTAATTTATTATGAGCAATTTTAAATAAACTAAACTAACATCAATGTGTGTCATAGAAAAGGAGGTGTGTGCACTATTAATAAATGAAGATGAATAAGAAAAATCGACTCTTATACACTGGATGGCAGGTATGTAGCGAATGGAGCATTGGGCCAGTATCCAAAAGGTTGTTAGCTTGAATCCCTGAGCCCACAAGGTGAAAAATCTGTCGATGTGCCCTTGAGCAAGTCACAACCCTATTTGCTCCAGGGCCACTGTTGATAATGGCAGACCCTGTCCGTGACCCCACTCTCTGAGTGTGTTTCAGGGGGACTTGGGATATGCAACAAACACATTTCCAATTCACACATGCTTATTCATACACACTTGTACATGCGTGAAAAAGGACAAGTATAAGCACCCACCTATTTATTATAACTGTTTCTTACTGATATCTGATACCTACACACGTGTGTTTACAGATACATAGCTAGCACAATGCTCTGAGGTAAACTAAGACTGTGGATGTGGTTGATTGTGGTTCACCTATCTGACAACCTTGGTGTGCTCCACTTCCTCAGTGCAGTGTAGTGTAGTGCAGTGTAGCGCATTGAGGCCTCGAGGGCTCTCTTTAACCTTTCGGCCATCCTTCATTTGCCTGTTTACTGCCTGCTTGACCTTTTTTACAGGTGAGTTCATATCTCTCCCATCAGAGGTGCTCACCCATGTATGCACCGGCCATCTTCTTAAAGTGCTGCTCGCATGGTAAGAAATCAATCGCATCTCCCCATGCAGTGCTGCATACCTAGCCTCTGAAACAGTGCCAGCCCCTATAAATCAGCATAGCTGAGATATTTGTGGCTAACTTGGAGGAAAGATTTATGCCGGTGGGATATTGGAGAGCATCTCTCAGGAGTAGGGGGTGTGGTTGGTGGAGGAGGTGTCGGTGGGTGGGTGGAGGTAGGCTAAGGGGGATAAATGATAGGGATTGAAGGATTGAGAGGTGGTGAGTGGGTGGGGGTGGTGGATGAGGAAGGGGCGTTAGACAGTGTGATGTGGGATGTTTGAGGTGGGCATAGTTTCTGAAATGTATGGATTTTTATTAAGGGTGAAAAAAGACTAGCGTGAATGGTGGGGGTCTTGCATTGAGGAGTGGGGTTGGTGTGTGGGGGAAGTGTGATGTCTGAGGGTAGTAGTTGTGAGAGGGGAGGGGGTGAGGTAGGGAGAAGGGAAGGCTCTGGGTCGTTACTCTGGCCCGTTAATCAGACTGCGTGTGGGGTTGGCACTCATTGTGTTGTGTGTTTACTGCATGTCACTAGACTTTGCTGTATATTCGCTGTCAGAAAGGAAATGTTTTTCAGTGTGAATGCTAAAGCGAACCATACACACATAATAGAAACCAAAGCCTTGATGTGCTATCATTCCAGTTAGACATAAGTGCTTGGATCGACCCCTGCTTTCATTCCAGAAATCTCAGTTGGCCTGGAAAGACAAGTCTGGGAATCGGGCTCCTTGGAATTGTGGGTATTGTTCAGGGGGAAAGACATGGCAGACAAAGGGCTAAAGCCTCTAAAATCCAATTTATGCTTGCTCTGTAAATGTAATCCGGAGGCTCCTTAATGAGGGTGTGACTCAATTGCAGAGCCTCTGGAGGCTTGGTGAGGCCAAATTGAGCTCTGTTCTGCATTGCCGTCCGCCTCCCAAATTTTCTAACAATATGGGGAGCTCCGTATAGCGCCGCATTGACATACTCACTTCCTTGACAACTTCCTTCACAACAGCTTTGCCCTGCTCCACAAAGCACAAAAAGTATGTTTGCTCTGACTTTTGCGGTGGCCACATCGCTGTAAATACTGTACGGCCACTGCAGATGTCGGATTGACCATGCAGAGCCTTTAAGTGTGTATTGGTTCATTCTTAACCAAGTAGGAAGTGGGAATTTACCACAGACGACTGGAAAAGGTCCACTTGAACGGCCCTCCAACTGGTAATTATTAGCGGGAAACTCGTCTATCATCCCTGAGTTCCAACTTCTCCACATGCTGACCTCTGATGTCACCTATTAAGAAATTCAGCATTTTCAGCAGTTAAATGTAACAACAAAACATTATTTACAAGAATGATAGCTGTAGGCTTTGGTTTCTATTATGTGACAAGATGGTGCCGACAGACATGGCAGCTCTGCTTCTAGCTTCTACGCAACTTTAAAGTATTTTGTTTTTTTTGTGCGTTATTTCTTACATTATTAGACCAGAACGTTTTTTATGTTATTACATACAGATATCAGAGCAGCATTAAATACAACTTTCCAATTTGGATCATTTGTTTGTACCCCCCAGGGCAATTGAACTTATCCCAGAGGTTGCTCGAAGAGGCTGCTGGCGAAGAAGAGGTATTCGGAGTGCTTTTAGTCGGACTCAGAAGGCGTGCACACCATCAACCGCTTCCGAGTATATTACTTGCTAATTTTCAGTCCCTGGACAATAAAGTAGATGAGCTCAGGGTGAGGATCTCCTTCCAGACAGACATCAGAGACTGTAAGATACTCTGTTTCATGGAATCATGGCATTCTCCGGATATACTGTCCCCATCCATACAGCCAGCTGGGTTCTCAGTACATTGCGTAGATGGGAATAAAGAACTCTCCAGGAAGAAGAAAGGTGGTTTTTCTGATTAACTACTCACGGTGTGATTGTGATAACTTACAGGAACTCAAGTCCTTTTGTTTACCCGACCTAGAATACCTCACAATCAAATGCCGACTGTGTTACCTCCCAAGAGAATTCTCTTCTGTTATAGTCACAGCCGTGTATATTCCCCCCTCAAGCCGATACCGCAACGGCCCTCAAGAAACTACACTGGACTTTGTGCAAACTGGAAGCCACATATTCTGAGGCCGCATTTATTGTACCTGGGGATTTTAACAAAGCAAATTTGAGGAAAACGCTACCAAAATGTTATCAATACACTGACTGTAGTACTCGCACTTCAAAAACTCTCAACCATTGTTACTCTCCCTTCCAGGATGGCAACAAGACCCCCAGCAAATCAGATCACGACTCCATTCTGGCCCTCCCTTCCTATAGGCAGAAAATCAAACAGGGAGTACCCGTGCCAAGGTCTATAAAAAGCTGGTCTGAACAATCGGAATCCATGCTTCAAGATTGTTTTGATCACACGGACTGGGATATGTTCCGGGTAGCCTCTGAGAATAACATTGACGTATACACGGACACGGTGACTGAGTTCATCAAGAAGTGTACAGGGGATGTTGTTCTCACTGCGACTATTAAAACCTACCCAAACCAAAAATATGGATAGATGGCAGCATTCGCACAAAACTGAAAGCGCGAACCACCACATTTAACTTCTTTGGGATTGGTGTCCCTTCCACGAAACGGTTGAGCTAACATAGGCTAATGCGATTAGCATGAGGTTGTAAGTAACAAGAACATTTCCCAGGACATAGACATACATATCTGATATTGTCAGAAAGCTTAAATTCTTGTTAATCTTACTGCACTGTCCAATTTACAGTAATACTGTAATAATACCATGCTATTGTTTGAGGAGAGTGCACAATTTTGAACAAAGTTATTAATAAACCAATGAGGCACATTTGGGCTGTCTTGAACAGAAATGCAATGGTTCATTGGATCAGTCTAAAACGTTGCACATACACTGCTGCCATCTAGTGGTCAAAATCTAAATTGCAGCTGGGCTGGAATAATACATTATGGCCTTTCTCTTGCATTTCAAAGATGATGGTACAAAAAAAATACAAAAGAACGGTTGTTTTTGTCTTTGTATTATCTTTTACCAGATCTATTGTGTTATTCTCCTACATTCCTTTCACATTTCCACAAACTTCAAAGTGTTTCCTTTCAAATGGTACCAAGAATATGCATATCCTTGCTTCAGGACCTGAGCTACAGGCAGTTAGATTTGGGAATGTCATTTTAGGGGAAAATTGAAAAAAGGGGCGGATCCTTAAGAGGTTTTAACCACGGAAAAGTGACTGGGAATATGGTTGAATACAAACAGTGTAGTTATTCCCTTTGTAAGGCAATCAAACAGGCAAAACATCAGTACAGAGAAAAAGGGGAGTCACTATTCAACGGCTCACACACGAGACGCTTACTTACAAGCCCTTTACCAACAATGCAGTTCAAGAAAGAAAATATTTAAGAAAATATTTACCAAATAAACTAAAGTAAAAAATAATAAAAAGTAACACAATAAAATAACAATAACAATACAGAGCGTACCGGTACCGAGTCAATGTGCTGGGGGTACAGGTTAGTCGAGGTAATTTGTACACATAGGTAGGGATGAAGTTACTATGCATAGATAATAAACAGTGAGTAGCAGCAGTGTACAAAACAAATGGGGGGGGGGTCAATGTAAATAGTCCTGTATCGTAGAGGCTGTTGCCCTATGTACATAGACATGGAATCACTGGTCACTTTAATAATGGAACACTAGTCACTTTAATAATGTGTACATACTCTTTTACTCTTTTCATATGTATATACTGTATTCCACTGTATTTTAGTCAACGCCACTCCTAGTTCAAAGCACGTTTGATGGCACCTTAATTGGGGAGAACAGGCTCGTGGTAATGGCTGTATCGGAATGAGTGGAATGGTATCAAATACAATACATTTCCTGTGTTTGCTAAATCCACTTGTCACTTAAATCTCGCTGGAATGATTTTATTTTCATTTTACTCCCGTGACCCTTTCTCCCTCTTGCTTGTGCCATTTGTTTTTTCCCAAATAACGTAGCAACCCCAGAAACGTTTGTAATGACCTGCCAAACACTCCGGTAATGACTGAAATGGGCTCTATTGACTACATAGGCTTCCGTTGCATCTATTTTATTTTTTAAATGTATTTATTTCACCTTTATTTAACCAGGTAGGCTAGTTGAGAACAAGTTCTCATTTACAACTGCGACCTGGCCAAGATAAAGCATAGCAATTCGACACATACAACAACACAGAGTTACACATGGAATAACCAAAACATACAGTCAATAATACAGTAGAAAAATAAGTCTATATACAATGTGAGCAAATGAGGTGAGATAAGGGAGGTAAAGGCAAAAAAAGGCCATGGTGGCGAGGTAAATACAATATAGCAAGTAAAACACTGGAATTGTAGATTTGCAGTAGAAGAATGTGCAAAGTAGAAATAGAAATAATGGGGTGCAAAGGAGCAAAATAAATAAATAAATACAGTAGGGGAAGAGGTCGTTTTTTGAGCTAAATTATAGATAGGCTATGTACAGGTGCAGTAATCTGTGAGCTGCTCTGACAGCTGGTGCTTAAAGCTAGTGAGGGAGATAAGTGTTTCCAGCTTCAGAGATTTTTGCAGTTCGTTCCAGTCATTGGCAGCAGAGAACTGGAAGGAAAGACAACCAAAGGAGGAATTGGCTTTGGGGGTGACCAGTGAGATATACCTGCTGGAGCGCGTGCTACGAGTGGGTGCTGCTATGGTGACCAGTGAGCTGAGATAAGGCGGGGCTTTACCAAGCCGAGACTTGTAGATAACCTGTAGCCAGTGGGTTTGGCGACAAGTATGAAGCGAGGGCCAACCAACGAGAGCGTACAGGTCGCAATGGTGGGTAGTGTATGGGGCTTTGGTGACAAAACTGATGGCACTGTGATAGACTGCTTCCAGTTTGTTGAGTAGAGTGTTGGAGGCTATTTTATAGATGACATCACCGAAGTCGAGGATCGGTAGGATCGTCAGTTTTACGAGGGTATGTTTGGCAGCATGAGTGAAGGATGCTTTGTTGCGATATAGGAAGCCGATTCTAGATTTYATTTTGGATTGGAGATGCTTAATGTGAGTCTGGAAGGAGAGTTTACAGTCTAACCAGACACCTAGGTATTTGTAGTTGTCCACGTATTCTAAGTCAGAGCCGTCCAGAGTAGTGATGCTGGACGGGCGAGCAGGTGCAGGCAGTGATCGGTTGAATAGCATGCATTTAGTTTTACTTGCGTTTAAGAGCAGTTGGAGGCCACGGGAGGAGAGTTGTATGGCATTGAAGCTCGTCTGTCCAAAGAGGGCCAGAAGTATACAGAACGGTGTCGTCTGAGGTGTATCAGAGAATCACCAGCAGCAAGAGCAACATCATTGAGAAGAGAGTCGGCCCGAGGATTGAACCCTGTGGCACCCCCAGAGAGACTGCCAGAGGTCCGGACAACCGGCCCTCCGATTTGACACACTGAACTCTATCAGAGAAGTAGTTGGTAAACCAGGCGAGGCAATCATTTGAGAAACCAAGGCTGTCGAGTCTGCCAATAAGAATGTGGTGATTGACAGAGTCGAAAGCCTTGGCRAGGTCGATGAATACGGCTGCYCAGTAATGTCTCTTATCGATGGRGGTTATGATGTRMTTTAGGACCTTGAGCGTGGCTGAGGTGCACRCATGACCAGCTCTGAAACCAGATTGCATAGCGGAGAAGGTACGGTGGGATTCGAAATGGTCGGTAATCTGTTTGTTAACTTGGCTTTCGAAGACCTTAGAAAGACAGGATAGGATAGATATAGGTCTGTAGCAGTTTGGGTCTAGAGTGTCACCCCCTTTGAAGAGGGGGATGACCGCAGCAGCTTTCCAATCTTTGGGAATCTCAAACGATACAAAAGAGAGGTTGAACAGGCTAGTAATAGGGGTTACAACAATTTCAGCAGATCATTTTAGAAAGAGAGCTATAAGCTATAAGAGAGTGATGCTGGACAGGCATAAGCTACAAGCTATAGAAAGAGAGCTATAAGAACGCTTAAGCTTTTTCTGTGGTTTAACGCACCGTCTCGACAGTTACATCACAAGAAAGAAAAGAAAGATAACTTGATTTTGATGGGTGTTGATTTTTTTTGCAATTGAAAAAAGTAATGATTTAAGTTGAAATATGTCTGATCTCGCAAACAATGTAAAGTAAGTATAGATAGATTTAATCTAGAGCCAAGCCTTTTGATTTTTAATCACGTAGTATCCTTCTCTTGACACGCTTGCTGAATAATCCAAGAGAACTTGACAACAACAGTAATGAATAATTAATGAGGCAGTCTAGACAGCCACCAGTTGTTGGTGGTTACAGCCCTGTTCCACCCCTGTATATCAATTTATTACTGTCTGCAAATACACCCAGTGTATACTGCTTATGCAGATGAGGCATGTATAATTGTCTTTATTCTATCTCACAAAGTATTAAAGAAATACCTGATATACTAAGAAAATGTATATATATTTATATTTTTACTGGTCAAGCCACAACTGAGTGAGCCAAATAAAACCTTTTGGTTGTACTCGGCCTGACACTAGCACCTCTATTTCAGGCTCTGAAAAGTACATTTTTCTTATCTTTGTTTGGTTGCGCTGTTGTAATTCATGGTAAAGAGTTGTATATTCCCCATGGCTTTAAAGGGGTGATTTTGACCATATATGGTTTATTATGGGCATTTCTCAATGCAAATAGCCAAGGTCGTGCACAAGCACTGAGGCTGGCTGAGAACAATTTGTATTTATCAATGGAGATCTCCTACTGATGTGCGTATGACGCTCGTAGGATTGTTTGATAAATCACCCTTTTTCCATGCGTACGAACATTCTAAATTCTGTTCGCAAGTAGTATTTAGAATAGTTTCAAACTAGCAAAACATAGGGCTCTGGGATACCAATAATAACGTCATACACGTAACGTTCAAATGGCTCTCCTGTGAAATCGTGACTTGCGACATACGCCTAGTTTCCTGAAACGGGTCACATATAGAAATCGATGATGGGAGTCAAAATGACTCACAATGACTTCACTTTTAACTCTAATGCATTTGATTGATAGCGATGACATGAACATGTGTTGGGGTTGACATCCATCCAAGCATTATACTCTGATTTTTACCTCCACATAGTGTGTAATACACATATAAACAATAGCCTAAATGTAGGCTAATTTTGCTGGGGGGCAAGGAGGAGACTCCAGATCTTTCCCCCACGGCCCTTTCCCCCACGCATTTCCATGGTAATTCCATTGTTTTGATTGACCTCTATACTGCTTCTATTGTGTAAAACTTAAACTGTTTCCAGATATTTTTTTATGGCAGCGACAATTCCAGTATCGCGATACTTGTTAGTAGGGAATGGGAAAGGGGGATACCTAGTCAGTTGTAAAACTGAAAGCATTCAACTGAAATGTGTCTTCCACATTTAACCAAGTATCGTGGCAAGGAAAAATAACATGAAGCAGATTTAACTTCTTTAGGAAAACGGCCCTAATGTTGGAAACAAACATCATCATCTGGTTGTCATCCAGTCACATTCATTTATATTCCTGTATAAAGCAGACAAATAGACTCAAATGAGATGTCAAAAACATGGAGTATGCACGTCATTTGTGAAAATGAGCATAGGGAATTAGAGTTTACATGAGTTAATAAGTCATGTTTTCATCTCTTTCAACTCGCCGTGTTTCCAAAACCTACCAGTCAGACCTGACATCATAAACACTTAGCTGCTGCCATGGGTCCTCTGATGTCATGAGTTTGTATTTGCATGAAAAACTCCCCACATACTTGTCATAAATATGTTGCAGGAAAGGGCCTGTTCATTCTTGCCCCTGTGCCATTGCCACCGAGCATTTGACTTAGATCTGAACTATTGTGTGTGTGTGTGAGGGGGCATGGTAAAGGGAGAGAGGGAGGGAGAGAGGGAGAGAGAGACAGAAAAGAGGAGATAGATGATGGAGCTGAGAGAGAGAGAGAGAGAGAGAGAGAGAGAGAGAGAGAGAGAGAGAGAGAGAGAGAGAGAGAGAGAGAGAGAGAGAGAGAGAGAGAGAGAGAGAGAGAGAGAGAGAGAGTAAGAGAGTCCATTTGGAGAATGTGTGTGTGAGAATCTAGGAAAGAAATAAAAGGTTGAGGGAAAATAACATTTTCAAAAGTGTGTGAACTTTCAAGGTCACCTGTTCTCTGCGTATTTTTGGTTGAGTGCTGTTTGCAACTCTGAGCCAGGCATGTGAAGAGAGATGGGGGTAAGTTAGAGTCCCAGTTTGGGAAGCAGGTCTCTATATGCCCTGAAGGCTGGAGTCTCCTTCAGCGGCCTTCCCACAGACAACGGCCATGCATTAATCATGTGCAATGTGATACCCCCGACCGACAGCCATAAACAGACGTGGACCAAGCTGTTCCCACCACTGGGGCAGAATAGGACAAGGGGGGGGGGGGGGGGGCTTGTGCATGTTCGTGTGTGTGTGTACATGTGTGCGCATGCAAGTGTGTGTGCTTGTCCATGTTTCTATGACTGCATATGGGCCTGTTGTATATGCAGTGATGTAAAATACTTAAGTAAAAACACTTTAAAGTACTACTTAATTCGTTTTTTGCAGAATCTGTTCTTTACTATGTATGTACTTCACTACATTACTAAAGAAAATAAGAAAATCCCTGGTCATCCCCACTGCCTCTGATCTGGTGTACTCACTAAACACACATGCTTTGTTTGTAAATTATGAGTGTTGGTGTGTGCCCCTGGCTATCTGTAAGTAAAAAACACAAGAAATTGGTGCCGTCTGGTTGCTTAATACAGGTATTCCCAAACTGGGGTACGCGAAATGCCGTCAGGGGTACGCAAAATAAAAATGTGATTCATATTTAAAAATGACAAATTATTATTAGATTTTTTTTTTTTTATTATAATTTATTTCTAACAGTACATTTATATATTCCAACGGGGCTATACATTTGGGTGAGTTTTTTTTTTCTCGCCTGAGTAACCTCGTTTCATTGCCAAAAATAAAATGAAACCATCTAGTGTTCAGCGAAATTACAACACAATGTGAAATACAGGTAGCCTAGTCAAATAATTAACATCCAATCACATTAACCGTTACTCTCTCACGGGAATTCCATTAATGGTCCGTATGTAGCCAAACGTCATTCTGTTTGCTCGAAAATTGATAAATGGTTAAAAAGGTATAGCACATAGCAGCTCTACTGGTAGTAGTGCTACACCAGCAGTACTACACCTGCATCTTTCGATGACACAAGTTGTTATGCTTCCACGAGCACCTCCAATGCTAGCATCAGTAATTCTACATTTGTTGTTAGCCCAGCTAGCATGGAAACTGACAGTTGTGAGCTACTGCCCCCTTAGGGGACCATCGAAGAGGCACAAGTATGATGAGAACTACATTGATTTGGGGTTCACGTATATTGGAAGTAGGGCCTTTCCTCAGCCACAGTATGTTATATGTGCAAAAGTACTATCTCACAACTCAATGAAACCTTCACACTTGCGCAGACATTTAGAAACAAAACATGCCAATTTGAAAAATAAGCCACAAAGGGTTTTTTGAGAGAGAATTAAGACGACTTTCGAGTAGCAAGACATGTATAAAAGCAACAGATAGTTAATAAGAAGGGGCTAGAAGCATCTTATATGGTGAGCTACCCATTGGCTAGCACAGGCAAGCCCCATACTATTGTGGAGGACTTCATTCTTCCTGCTGCCGCGGATATGGCTGGGACAATGCTGGGGGAAAAGGCCAAAAAAACTATACAAACAATGCCTTCATCAAACAACACTGTTTCACGACGCATCAGTGACATGGCAGGAGATGTTTTGAAACAATTACTGCTTCGCAATACAAGCCAGTGAATTCTATGAGTTACAGCTGGATGAGTCAACAGACGTGGCGGGCCTGGCACAGCTCCTGGTTTATGTCCGTTACGTTTATGGGGGGTCAATTAAGGAAGACATCCCCTTCTGCAAACCACTGGAAACCAGGACAGCATGAGAGGATATTTTTAAAGTACTGGATGGCTTTATGACATCTAATGGACTTTGGTGGTCAAGATGTGTTGGTATCTGTATTGATGGCACAAAAGACATGACAGGGAGACATAGTGGAGTGGTAACGTGCATGTAAGCAGTTGCTACCGACACCACTTGGGTACACTGCAGCATCCACCGAGAGGCTCTTGCTGCCAAGGGAATGCCTAACATCTTGAAAGATGTTTTGGACACTTCAGTGAAAATGGTTACTCTTGTGTATTTTCTGCACTATGCAATGATATGGGCAGCGACCATGTAACGATTTATCAAGGGGCAAAGTATTGGCACATTTTTTTGAATTGAGAGATGAGCTTAAAGTTTTCTTTACTGACCATCATTTTCACTTGTCTGACTGCTTGCATGATGACAGGTTTCTCACACGACTGGCCTATCTGGGTGATGTTTTTTTCTCGCCTGAATGGTCTGAATTTTGCGGGACAAAATTGAGGCTATGATTAAGAAGTTGGAGCTCTGCTCTGTCTGCATTAACAAAGACAACACACAGGTCTTTCCATAATTGTATGATTTTTTTTGTGTGCAAATGAACTCAAGTTTACGGACAATGTCAAATGTGATATAGTGAAGCACCTGAGTGAGTTGGGTGCGCAATTATGCAGGTACTTTCCCGAAATGGATGACACAAACAACTGGATTCGTTATCCCTTTCATGCCCTGCCTCCAGTCCACTTACCGATATCTGAACAAGAGAGCCTCATTGAAATTGCAATAAGCGGTTCTGTGAAAACTGAATTTAATCAGAAGCCACTGCCCTCACTAGCATGAAAACTAAATACAGGCACAGACTGTGTGTGGAAAAAGACTGAGACTCTCCAATACAACCCAACATTGCAGAGTTATGTGCATCCGTTCAAGCACACCCTTCTCATTAACCTGTAGTGAGTTATTCACAATTTTCGATGAACAAAGAAGGTTTCATATGTAAGATGGCTAAGTAAAGAGCAAAATGATTGATTATTATTATTTGTGCCCTGGTCCTATAAGAGCTCTTTGTCACTTCCCACGAGCCGGGTTGTGACAAAAACTCAAACTCATTCTTATGTTTAATAAATGTATCGTATAGTGTGCGGCAGCCTTACAATGATGGCAAAAAAACAACATTTGAGAGTGCACTGACCCTGGTGCTAGAGGGGGTACGCAGCTGGAGGTTGAATGTTAGAAAGGGGTACGGGACTATAAAAAGTTTGGGAACCACTGGCTTAATATAAGGAAATGATTTATACTTTTACTTTTACTTTTGATACTTAAGTACATTTAAAACCAAATACTTTTAGGAATTTATTCAAGTATGACAATTGGGCACTTTTTCCACCACTGTGTATATGTCGGTGAAAGTCTGTGTATTTGTTCTGTGTATTTTCCAACATTCTAGCTCAACTGAAAATAATTGATGTTCTAGACACTCACACACACGCACAAACACACAGAAACACTTATACTGTCACGCCCTGACCTTAGGGAGCCTTTTTATGTCTCTATTTGTTTTGGTCAGGGTGTGATTTGGGGTGGGCATTCTATGTTTTTGTTTTCTATGATTTTGTATTTCTATGTTTTTGCCGGGTATGGTTCTCAATCAGGGACAGCTGTCTATCGTTGTCTCTGATTGGGAACCATACTTAGGTAGCCCTTTTCCCTCCTTTCAGTGTGGGAAGTTAACTTTGTTTGTGGCACATAGCCCTGTTAAGCTTCACGGTCGTTTGTATTGTTTATTGTTTTGTCGGCATCATTTCAAATAAAGAGGATTATGTACGCTCACCACGCTGCACTTTGGTCCACTTCCTTTGACGGCCGTGACACATACACACACACACACTTAAAGAGTTACTGCCCCTAAAAAACATCACGTTTTGAAAATGGCCTATCTGGCATTGATATGAAGTGTAAATAGGATCATTTTTGTCATAAAGTCAGTCTCATCCAAAACGGACATTTGCGAGATGATAGGGAAGAGACTGAGCATGTATACTGTAGGACTTACCTAAGAATACTGAATACTGATATGAAACAAAGCATAAGGAATTTGATGTAATAAACATTTCTACGCTGGCTAACACAGGAACATACAGGCTAGTTCTGTTGTATTATTTTACTGAAATGTGTAAGTAAACCCTGAAAATCTATGTCTCCATTACCATAGACACCAGGTACAATGGTTATTGGCTGTCAATACGTGGCACTCATTTGCAGCAAAATCAATACATTGGATCACTAACATAGTCCGGTTTTGCACATGGCCGATTTTCTCACTTCTATCAAACAGCCGACTTTCTTGAACAGAGTATAAAAATCAATTCAATCTTTTAAATTAGCTGCATCTTGTTTACTTTCAATACCACATTACAGAGGAGTAAGAAAGTCCCAAGTATGGAGCTAATATGACCCAAACAATGCTGTCCTACAGATTTAATTTGTTTAATATAAGTCATCTCGGTGAATAAGCACGAAATAAGAGTATGACTAATTTCAACTTTAATCCATATTAACGTCAATAGAGCTTCGTTGGATTCTGTTGTTTGTACTTTTATACTGTTAGTGTGAATTTTTCTGTATAAAGATGGTGTGACTGAATGTGTATTTTTCTCAATGACCAAATCAACCCATTTGTCAATGAAGCATTTAACTTGTTACCTCAGCTTTGTAATGTAAACATATTTATTTATAGCGAACATGTGTGCGACCTAGCATGGCCAAATCATCCGTTCCATTCCTTCCTCTTGTCGGACACATTATAAATCATTCATATCACTTACCCAATGTCGAGGATAACGAGTACCAGACAGATGTAGCTTAAACCCGTTTCTATGGTGTCCGTAGCTGCTGCACACTAGCTGTCTGACATGGCAATTAACACTGGGAGAGTTGTATTGAGCAATATTCAGGCATTGTTTATTTGGAGAAACAAAGAGATGGAGTGTGGGGGGTGGGGAGGGTTGAAGGGGGGGAAAGGAAGAGGAAGGGAATAAAGCTTGAGGGGCTAGCTGTGGAGCTAATGGATAACTAGGCTAACTAGCCGAAGAGATAATAGGCTACTAAAGTTAGCGACTGGGCTAAAAATAAGCTAGCGTCTGGGGCTAATGGCTAGCTGTGGCCTAGCTGGCCCAGTGGAGGTTGTGTCTGTCTGTCATAGTGGGGTTAGCTGGTTAGACTATGGTGGTGTTGGGCTAATGACTGGGCCTGTCAGGAAGCCATCCATTTCCCCCATCGTGCCCTGGAGGTTCAGGGCCTCCTGTCCTTCAAGCATCTGTTCCAGGACAGGGACAACGCTCTGTATATTTATTATTCCGTCATTATCTCTTTCTTGCTCTCTCCCTGTCTCCCTCTCATTTTCTCTATTTCGCTCAACCCGTTTCTGCTCAGTTTTTTCCCAGTCTATTTGAGTGACATCGAAGACCATGGGAGGTCCTATTTAGGATTTGTATGAAACACTGACATTAGCCATGTCAGAGTAAAGCGACATTTGCAGTATGCGACTTTAATGCCTCTATTTAATTTAGACTGCCTATAACGTCTTTAAGTCATTCAAATGTTTTGTAGAGCCTATAATTTCTCTCATTGATCGTTATCCTAAAACATAATTGGAATACCACACATCGATAAACGTCTTGAATAGACCATTTAAAACCATTAGCTGTTGGATAGCCTCCACATCCCAGTTAAGATAGCTCCTAGCTAGTAATGTATTGGAATGTCAATGCCGATTGTTACTGAGGTACATTTTTTTTGCAATATTCATACTGTAGAATGGAAAAAAACATGTAATGGTTGATTGACGGATCTTAGTCGTCTCTCTGACATGTGAGGATAAATTAATCTTATTTTATTTATAATCTTATCATATTTATAAAGTACAAATGTGACTGATAGCTGACAAAATAATGCCAAACAACCATACTCTTATATGACATATACAACCACTTCAACCTAGTAAACTGACATATAGACAAAGGGGAAAATAAAACATTCCTTCTTCGTTCCTGGGATAGATTTTGAAGGAAGCACAATAACATGTATGGCAGTAACTTCAAAGTCTGCCATCACACTGAATAGGGTGAGGAGCTCTAGAGTAGGATTAAGACACTCTAGAGTGACTCTAGCTCAGAGGGAAGTGGGTTATGGTGGTATACAATCTGAACCATTAGTATAACAACATACACATTGTGACATGTTAGATAAAGGAGCCCTTTGTGAGTGCCGAGTTGAGATCTGACGTGTTTTAATGAATATTGAGACGATTCATCGTGAAGGTTTTGACTGTCGACAGGTTTAACTGTTGATTTGGTGTGGCAGAGCACTTGGAAGGGTTTTTGAGAAGTGCATCTCTTGTCAAATGAATATTCATATTTCCCAAACCCACAGTAAGATAACTGATCTATACATTGCCCACAGAAAATAAGTTACAACCTAAGGACAAATGTTGATGTGCTTGCATGTGTGCGTATGTAGGTCTGTGTGTGTGTGCACGTATGAGTGTGTGCCTATGTGTGTGTGCGTGCTTATGCACGTGTCCGTGTGTGCTCCTGCGTGTGTGTGTGTGGGCAGGGGGCATGTGGTAGTGAGGGGAGCTTGTTGTTGCTGTTGTATGTTGGCAGGGCTCCAGGTTGGTAGGCCTTATCAAATATTGATCTGTAGAACCGTGTATCCTGCGGCCAAGCTGATACATTTGGATAATATATGTAAAATTTGGTTTGAAAGTTCATTCTCTCATAGCAACTGATATGTATACTATGTATACTAATGCATGCAACAGTAACATCTGACTGACAGAGGAGGCTTTGTTTGGTGTATATTCCTAGACACCACCTCATGACCAGTGCCCACTCTGTCCATTGAGACAAGACCATATCATCCACTGTTATTTTGGCATCTTAATGTTTCAATTTGGGCCTGTCCATGTAGGCCAGTTCCATTGAGTTTAAGAAGCTACCGTTGATGTATCTTCACTATACTGCAAGCATCAACTGCAGTTTCTTTCAATTCTGTCATTAGCTACTGTCTTGTACAAAAGATAGTTTGGCACTACTACACCACACTACAATACTGTGTTATTTCTCCTAGTACTTATTGAAAGTAGAGAAAGCATCACTTTAAATCCCAATGAGAACATCTATAATATATGACTTGAGGCCTCCTCCCTGTATTCCTTCTCCTAAATAAACAGAATAATTTCAACTCTGAGATTTAAAAAAAAAAAAGGAGACAGAGAGGAATCCTCTGATGTTCTGTGAGACGTGGAGAGGGGGCTGCTACGCTGAACGAGGGTGCCACTGGCATGGGTTAATTAGACTGTGTGTGTGCATCCATGTCATGTACGCGCATGCACATTTGTGTGTGTGTTTTATGTGTGTGTGTTACTGTGGGGACCATGTGACTGACATGCTCTTGTAGGGGCCTTAGAAGCCTTTCTACACCTCACTAGGAGCTCTGTGAGGCAGGGGTCTGTCTTTCAATGGCAAACCCAGGGCCTTTGATTCATTTTTTAATAGGCCCCCACTGCTCAGGCAATGATACTCACTGTGTGTCGGTGTCCCAAAAGGCATCCTATTCCCTATATAGTGCAGCACACTACGTTTGGCTAGGCTCTCATACAATGCCATTTGGGACACAACCACTGTTTCTCTCCTCACTTTGCTCTTTTTCTTCTCCCTCCCCATCATAGATCTTTTTCATGCTCAATATTTCTATCCCACCCCATCCTCTCTCTGTTCACTCGCTGCCTCTGTATCTCAATCTGAGTGGATTGAGCTAGCTAGCCATCCTACGTACACATGCTACCCACCACTATGACACATTTATTTCAAAATGAATCGTAGTGTACCGGACCTATTCTGTTTGTGCTTTAGCCTTTAGCTCTACAATAGCTAACAACAGACTACTAGATTTCTTGACAACTAGAATATGAATTCTACGGCTATATCCAAGGATATATGCATGCGTAAAAGTAACTGGTTTACACTTTTCTTGCCGCTATCTCTCCTCAGAGAGGGAGAAAGAGAGAGAGGAGAGAGGAAGGCAGTCAGCCTGTGGTGTCCCACTTTTCCTACTTCTATCCCTCCACCCCTCCCCCTCATCCTATCCTATCCTCCCTTTTCTCTTTTCCTCTGTCTAACGCCTACAGAAGCACACACACGTGGGGGAGCCTTGCTGTGTGTGTGAGTGCGCCTGCGGGCATGTCATGCCAGCTCGGTCTCATCAGAGTGGCACTGACATCCTGCCCTCCCCCCTAAGACTATCTGTTATCCCCTGAACCGCTCACCTACCCGTGTGTGTGCCCACCTGGGGGTATCCGGAGTCCTGCACGGGCCGTCACCCCCTCGATGGTCCCTGTCTCGTCACATCGAGTAAGGCAGCCCTCAACAGAAATCCCACGGGAGACTCATATACTATGAGACCTTAACCTTTGTTCAGGAATTATGCGTGGAAACCGAGCCGAACAGGCTCTCTCCGTATCTTGCTTTCTCTCTCTCTTTCTTTAAAGCTTAATCCCTTTTTGTGTTTTTCTTCGTTCCGTGTTTTCCCACATCTCCCTCAGGTGTTTCCTGGGTTTTGTTCCTTTTGAAACACTCCGTTTACAGGTTTACCAGATCACTGCGGCAACAGTGTCCCCAGGGAAATCTTACACACACACACACACACACACACACCGGTTGAACGGAAGAAGGGTCGTTCCATCTCAAATAGCATAAGAAAGAGGATTTCGACACCCACCTTCTCAGATTTTTCTGAAATCGTTTCTGTTATTAGAAACAGATAAGGTGAGCATTCTCTGAAAAATTAAGCTAATCGATTGCATCCAAATGGCTCATTTTCAATTATAGGATTCATATCATTTTGAATAAATATAGTACCTAGAGTCGGATTTGGACCAAACTTTTTCTAACAATGAGTTAGACATGAGGGATCCAAAGGAATGATCAAAAGCCACTGAGACCCCCCTCAGCCCACGCCAATGCCAACCCAACATCGAGTATATGGTATCAGTTGTCTGTGTCTGACAAGTAGTATGAAGCTGCGGCTCTGAGCATTGTTTTTTCATCCTTTGTAATGTATTCCCAGTGAACTTGGTGATTATTTTTTACCCCCTGTTCAGACAAATTTGTCATTGAAGTTATCAGGTTTATGTTCTATCTTGATATTATGAGGTTCTGACCATTAGATGGTACTCTTCCTGCTATTAGGTGAAACAAATGTGAAGAATTGCACCCCAATGGTAGTTTACCTAAATTACACAATTACATTGGTTTCCTTACCCTGTAAGCAGTCAATTGACAAGGTATGACAGCAACCCACGCTTTGGTTTCTGTTAATAACATTTTCACTCTTCATGTTCAAATAATCCTAATGTTTTCAAAAAAGAATTGTGTAACTCAATAATGTTACTTATAGAGGAGATGGATATGAAGCCGAAAAGTGCTAATATTGGTTCCATTGACTTGCATTGGATTTGTGCCACAAACGCTAAAAAGTTTACATTTGAAACAGTGGCCAGGTAAACAAAACCAAAGCATGGGTTGTTGCCATACCTTGTCCATAGACTGCTTAGAGGGTAAGGAAACCAATATGTAATTTTGTAATTTGGGTGAACTATCCCTTTAACATTGAGGGGAACCTTTTTTAAATGACCTAATAGCAGGAACATCACCATCTAGTGGTCAGAACCTGGTAATAATAGGATGTAGATGTTGATCAGACATAGAGAGCTGATACGGTATACTCGTTGTTGGGTTGGGATTGGCGTGGAGTGTGAGTCGTCCATGGATGGCTTTTGAGCACTAAATAGAATGTGATGCGTGATGAGATTTCTCAGTGGATTTTGTGATTGTGACTGTGTTGTGTTGAGTATGAAAGAGGTCCAAAGAGGTCAGCTGATAGAAACAGAGAGAAGGCAGAGAAGACAAGATCTCGCACAGTAGCGCAGATACAGCCCCCTCGAAAGGCTCCTGATCTACATACTGTATATCTTTCTTTCTTTTAATTGTTATTGTCTTTTTATATACTGTATGTTTATTATTTTCCAATGATAAAAGAAGACAGAGATACAAACATTGACATTCGTGCCGGAGAGGATGGCTGCCGTTTTATTGGCTCTTAACCAACAGTGCCATTTTGTTTATTTTTTCGCATTGTTTGTAACTTATTTTGTACATAATGTTGCTGCTACCGTCTCTTATGACCAAAAAGAGCTTCTGGACATCAGAACAGCGATTACTCACCTCGAATTGGACGAATAATCTTTCTTAAATGAGTCGGACGGGAAGTATATACTCCAAACACCCAAACAGGCCCTCATCTCCGTCATTCGCTGGAGAAAGAAACTGAGATTTCGCGGAAAGAGATCGGGGTGCCTTGTGAGGATCAGGCGACGAGTGGCTAATCTGCCTTTGACATCCGTACTGTTAGCCAACGTTCAATCGCTGCAAAATAAATGGGACGAACTGAAAGCACTTATATCCTACCAACGGGACATAAAAATATTGTAATATCTTATGTTTCACCGAGTAGTTGCTGAACGACGACATTAATAACATACAGCTAGGGGTCTATACACTCTATCAGCAGGATAGAACAGCAGCCTCTGGTAAGACACGGAGCGGCGGCCTGTGTATATTTGTTAACAACAGCTGGTGCACGATATCTAAGGAAGTCTCAAGGTTTTGCTCGCCTGAGGTAGAGTATCTCATGATAAGTTGTAGACCACACTATCTACCTAGAGAATTGTCATCTGTATTTTTCGTAGCTGTCTACATACCCCCACAGACCGATGCTGGCACTAAAACTGTACTCAATGCGCTGTATACTGCCAAAAGCAAACAGGAAAACGCTCTTCCAGAGGGTTCCTAGTGGCGGGGACTTCCATGCAGGGAAGCTTAAATCAGTTTTACCTCAAGTTCTCCCTCACTCTCCATTTGGCAAATCTGACCATAATTCTATCCTCCTGATTCCTGCTGACAAGCAAAAATTAAAGCAGGAAGCACCAGTGACTCGGTCAACAACAAAAAAAGTCAGCATTTTAAATGTGCAACCAGAGGGGGAAAAACTTTAGACCACCTTTACTCCACACACAGAGACACATACAAAGTTCTCCCTCACTCTCCATTTGGCAAATCTGACCATAATTCTATCCTCCTGATTCCTGCTGACAAGCAAAAATTAAAGCAGGAAGCACCAGTGACTCGGTCAACAACAAAAAAAGTCAGATGAAGCAGATGCTAAACTACAGGACTGTTTTGCTAGCACAGACTTGAATATGTTACGGAATTCTTCCAACGGAATTAAGAAGTACATCACATCAGTCACTGGCTTTATCAATAAGTGCATCGAGGACGTCGTGCCCACACGTACCCCAAACAGAAGCCATGGAATACAGGCAACATTCGCACTGAGCTAAAGGGTAGAGCTGCCGCTTTCAAGGAGCGGGACTCTAACTCGGAAGCTTACAAGAAATCCCGCTATGCCCTCCGATGAATGATCAAACAGGCAAAGGGTCAATACAGGGCTAAGATCGAATCGTACTACACCAGCTCCGACGCTTGTCGGATGTCGCAGGGCTTGCAAACTATTACAGACTATAAAGGGAAGCACAGCCGAGAGCTGCCCAGTGACACAAACCTACCAGACAAGCTAAATAACTTCTATGCTCACTTCGAGGCAAGTAACACTGAAACATGCATGAGAGCATCAGCTGTTCTGGACAACTGTGTGATCACGCTCTCTGCAGCCGATGTGAGTAAGACCTTTAAATAGGTCAACATTCACAAGGCCGCAGGACCAGACAGATTCCCAGGACATGTACTCCGAGCATGCGCTGACCAACTGGCAAGGCTCTTTACCGACATTTTCAACCTCTCCCTGTCTGAGTCTGTAATACCAACATGTTTCAAGCAGACCACCATAGTCCCTGTGCCCAGGAACACTAAGGTAACCTGCCTAAATGATTACTGACCCGTAGCACTGACGTCTGTAGCCATGAAATGCTATGAAAGGCTGGTAATGACTCACATCAACGCCATCATCCCAGAAACTCTAGACCCACTCCAATTTGCATACCGCCCCAACAGATCCACAGATGATGCAATCTCTATTGCACTCCACACTGCCCTTTCCCACCTGGACAAAAGGAACACCTATGTGAGATTTCTATTAATTGACTATAGCTCAGCGTTCAACACCAGAGTGCCCGCAAATCTCCTCACTAAGCTAAGGACCCTGGGACTAAACACCTCCCTCTGCAGCTGAATCCTGGACTTCCTGACGGGCCACCCCCAGTTGGTAAGGGTAGGTAATAACACATCCGCCACGCTGATCCTCAACACAGGGGCCCCTCAGGGGTGCATGCTCAGTCCCCTCCTGTACTCCCTGTTCACTCATGACTGCACGGCCAGATACGACTCCAACACCATCATTAAGTTTGCCGATGTCACAACAGTGGTAGGCCTGATCACCTACAATGATGAGGCAGCCTATAGGGAGGAGGTCAGAGACCTGACCGTATGATGCAAGGACAACAACCTCTCCCTCAACACGATCAAGACAAAGGAGAAGATTGTGAACTACAGGAAAAGGAGGACCGAGCACGCCCCTATTCTCATCGACGGGGCTGTAGTGGAGCAGGTTGAGAGCTTCAAGTTCCTTGGCGTCCACATCACCAACAAACTATCATGGTCCAAGCACACCAAGACAGTCGTGAAAAGGGCACAACAAAACCTAGGGAGACTGAAAAGATTTGGCATAGGTCCTCAGATCCTCAAAAGGTTTTAGAGCTGCACCATCAAGATCATCCTGACGGGTTGCATCACTGCCTGGTATGGCAACTGCTCGGCCTCCGACCACAAGGTACTACAGAGGGTAGTGCGTACAGCCCAGTACATCACCGGGGCCAAGCTCCCTGCCATCCAGGGTCTCTATACCAGGCAGTGTCAGAGGAAGGCCCTAAAAATTGTCAAAGACTCCAGCCACCCTAGTCATAGACTGTTCTCTCTGCTACCCCACGGCAAGCTGTACCGGAGCACCAAGTGTAGATCCAAGAGGCTTCTAAACAGCTTCTACCCCAAAACCATAAGACTTTCGAACATCTAATCAAATGGCTACCCAGACTATTTGCATTGACTTTGTGCCGGTACCCCCTGTAAATAGCCTCGCTATTGTTTTTACTGCTGCTCTTTAATTATTTGTTATTCTTATCTCTTACTTTTTTTCAGTATTTTCTTCAAATTGCATTGTTGGTTAAGGGCTTGTAAGCATTTCACTGTAAGGTCTACACCTATTGTATTCGGCGCATGTGACAAATACAATTTGATTTGGAAGTTGTGGGAACCTATGTTTTTTTGTTTCTCATTGGTTCTGGGAACGAAGCCATAAGTTTCCTGACTGGTAAAATGTAAAGTTTTTTTATAAACATTCTGAGAACAGAAGTGAAAAAGTTTTGCATATAGGGGGTTCAGAGAACGTTTTACTCTGGTTCCTTAGAAGTTTTTTTCCTGGGAGGTTTTATTAAGTTATTTGGAGTTAACTGTTTCGATAAGACTTTTAATAACACTGCTTGCATGGAAATTAATTTCCTTAGGTATTATTCATGCAAACACATATTTTTTTATTGTGACACAGCATCAGTGAGATTCAGACCTACAGTGCCTTTGGAAAGTATTCCGACCCCTTGACTTTTTCCACATTTTGTTAGATTACAGCCTTATTCTAACATTGATTAAATTGTTTTCCCCCCCATCAATCTACACACAATACCCCATAATGACTAAGAAAAAAATGTTTTTTAGAAATGTTTGTTAACTTATTAAAAATATAAAACTGAAATAAGTATTCAGACCCTTCACTCAGTACTTTGTTGAAACACCTTTGGCAGCGATTACAGCCTCAAGTCTTCTTAGGTATGATGCTACAAGCTTTGCACACCTGTATTTGGGGAGTTTATCCCATTCTTCTCTGCAGATCCTCTCAAGCTCCGTCAGGTTCAATGGGGAGCATTGCTGCACAGCTATTTTCAGGTCTCTCCAGAGATGTCCAATCGGGTTCAAGTCTCAATCTATTAGTTTAAAAAGAACCATGAGGAAACCTGTAGGAAACGTTATGCTGAAATTCCTGTCTCTTAACATTCTCTGAACTGTTTGAGAATATTCCCAATGTCAACCCAGTTGGAGAACATTCCTGGAACATTACCAAAATTTAAATTAATTGTAACCATTTTTGACCATTTAGGAAATGTTCTGTTAAAGTAATGAAATACCAAGAAAATAATGTTTTTTTTGTCAAGTTCCTTAAATGTGCTGAACATCATAGTATGAGTACCATAGTATGAGTCATAATACCCATAAAACCTAGCGGTCAAACAGGAAAATGGTTCCAATCATTTTCCAACCATTTATTTTTCCCATAGGGAATTTCAGGAAAAATTTAAATAAGGGCTATGTTTTGTGTAGGTTTACTTTGGCATGACTTTTTGATAACCATGTAAGTCTCTCTCGGACAAGGTGACTTTTATCAATATATTTGCCTGTATTTACCCCCCAAATATGAAATTCTAATTAGCTGCTAATGTGGCTATCATAAAAAACTACAAATGCCATGATGATCTGGATGAGACTGACAAATTGAGGCAAAGTATCTAATGACTATCTAATGTTAGCTAAATGTGGTACATTTCTTTATATTGACAATTCTGTGAACTGTCTTGTGCAAGTTTTACATTGACACAGTAAAGGTGTCTGCGTTAGATGACGTGCAGGAGCTTGCAGGAATTTGTAGTTTTGCATGATGTCTACTTTGATGCTAATTAGCATTTTCAAATCTGAGGGTAAATGGAACTGAATATATTGATAAAAGTCACCTTGTCCGAGAGAGATTTACATGACTATCATGTAAACACTAGGGTAAGTCTACACAAAACACAGCCCTTATTTTAAGTGTTTCTAAAATCTCCTGTGAGAAAAATGAAAGGTGGAAAAACGTTTTGAACCATTTCCCTGTTTGAACCATTTCCCAACTCCACTCCAAAGCCAAGCAACTATCCTGCACCATTTCCCAACTCCACTGTGGGGCTCTATGTTCCAAAGCCAAGCAACTATCCTGCACCATTTCCCAACTCCACTGTGGGGCTCATGTTCCAAAGCCAAGCAACTATCCTGCACCATTTCCCAACTCCACTGTGGGGCTCTATGTTCCAAAGCCAAGCAACTATCCTGCCCATTTCCCAACTCCACTGTGGGGCTCTATGTTCCAAAGCCAAGCAACTATCCTGCACCATTTCCCAATCCACTTGGGGCCTCTATGTTCCAAAGCCAAGCAACTATCCTGCACCATTTCCCAACTCCACTGTGGGGCTCTATGTTCCAAAGCCAAGCAACTATCCTGCACCATTTCCAGAAAGTTGTGGGGAAGTTTTCTGCAAAAATAATCATAGGACAACCACGCTCTCACCAAGCTCAAAGACACATGTGGTTCTCAGAACGTTATGTGCTAACTTAGTAATAATACAATTAATTAAACATGACTAAATAACAAACTGTATGCAGGAGAGAGGGAGAGAGGGAGAGCAAGCGAGAGAAAGATGTTGAGAT
This sequence comes from Salvelinus sp. IW2-2015, assembly GCF_002910315.2. Classification (NCBI taxonomy): domain Eukaryota; kingdom Metazoa; phylum Chordata; class Actinopteri; order Salmoniformes; family Salmonidae; genus Salvelinus; species Salvelinus sp. IW2-2015. The sequence continues at coordinate 33,911,191 of NC_036857.1, forward strand.
ACAAAGAGAAGCTCCAGAGTCTAATGAGCTGTCCGCGGGCCCCTCTTCTCTTGTCGTCCATGTGATTGCATGGTAATTGGGTCAGTCAATAGCCCCATACGGGTGGGAGGGTGGCTGGCTGGGCTGTGCTGTGCTGTGCTGGGGAGAGCAGAGCAGAGGAGTTAAGTGCACTGTCTGATGAGAGTCCTCACCATGGTGGGAAATGTGGGCCAGAGGAGCAACGCCAAGCCCCATGGCTCACCCTACACTGGGAAAATACCAGTCACCTGATCAGTGGTGGGTGGGCGAGCCAGAGGGATACACCGAACTGGGCTAAGGGGAAAGTTGGAGTTCCAAAGTTGTGTTTTTGGGGGGTTTCTTTGTTCGACCCACGTCAGTTCTCATATGAACATATCGGAAGCAATAGTCTCATGTCATGTAACCTCATAGCGCACAATAAGCCTGATATGTCAATGATTCAAAGTTGGCCTTAGTGAGAGTGAATTCTATGAGAGTGACCTTACTGACTAAAGTATTTGTCATCATTTAATTGTAATGAATCACACGACTGCGAGGCGTGGCTCTGTGGTTGTGGTGTACTAGTGTACGGGGGAGGGTTAAGGGGAAAGGTGTGGTAGATTGGCTGCTAGACTAAGGACTAGATTCAATCAGATCAAATGTTACCCGCATAGCTGATGTTTTGGCTGTGCCTAAGAAATCGGTGAGCAGCTGCACTTGTGATCATTGTCACTAAGCCACACCCATCCCACTCGCGTTAGAAGGTCAGAACAAGAAAGTCTGTAGGTTATATACAAATAATGACGCTCAAATTGAAATTTAACAAAATAATGAGGGTTTCTATCAGCCTAATAGAGGTGTAGATTAAATCTCACATTCCAGGGTTCGAACTTGTAAACATGGCTGCATGGGATTTCTCTCAATTCAACTCTGTGCAGCCAATGGCAATGTCTGCCACTTGTGGATTTGCAAACCCTAACACCTCTCACGCCGCCAAAATAAACTCTATGCAGGTGTCAGCTAGCGTGGATCTGACCAATCAAATAACATTTTATTTGTCACATGCTTCGTAAATAACAGGTGTAGGTAGACTAACAGCGAAGAGCTTACTTACAGGCCCTTCTCAACAATGCAGAGAGAAAAATATTTAAATAAGTTTAAAAATAATAACACATTGAATTAATACACAATGAGTAATGATACCTTGGCTGTATACACGGGTTACCAGTACCAAGTCCATGTTCAGAGGTACGAGGTAATTGAGGTAGATATGTACATATAGGTAGGGGTTAAGTGACTAGGCAAAAGGTTAGATAATAAACCTTAGCAGCACCGTATGTGAGGAGTCAAAAGAGTTCATGCAAAAAGGGTCAAGGCAGATTGTCCAGGAAGCTATTTGGTTAACTATTAAGCAGTCTTATGGCTTGGGGGTAGAAGTTGTTCAGGGTCCTGTTGGTTCCAGACTTGGTGCCTCGGTACCATTTAACATGTGGTAGCAGAGTAAACCGGCGTTGACTTTAGGGCCTTCCTCTGACACCACCTAGTATAGAGGTCCTGGATGGCAGGGAAATCAGCCCCAGTGATTTACTGAAGCTTTCAACCCACTCCACTACAGCCCCGTCAATGTGGATGGGCGTGCTTGACCCTCTGTTTTCTGTAGTCCACAACCAGCTCCGTTGTCTTGCTGACATTGAGGAAGAGGTTGTTGTCCTGGCACCATACTGCCAAGTCACTGACCTCCTCCTTATAGGCTGTCTCATCGTCGTCGGTGATCAGGCCTACCACCGTTGTGTCGTCAGCAAACTTAATGATGGTGCCTCACCACCTGGGGGTGCCCCATCAAGAAGTCCAGGATCCAGTTGCAGAGGGAGGTGTTCAGTCCCAGGGTCCTGAGCTTAGTGATGAGCTTGGAGGACATTATGGTGTTGAACGCTGAGAAATGGTCAATGAACAGCATTCTCACATAGTTGTTCCTCATGTCAACGTGGGAGAGGGCAGTGTGGAGTGCAATAGAGATTGCATCATCTGTGGATCTGTTGGGGCGGAATGCAAATTGGAGTGGGTCCAGGGTGTCTCGGATGATGGTGTTGATGTGAGCCATGACCAGCCTTTCAAAGCATTTCATGGCTACAGATGTGAGTGCTACAGTTGTGAGTGCTACAGCGCGATAGTAATTTAGACAGGTTACCTTGGCGTTCTTGGGTACAGGGACTAGTGGACAGCTTGAAACATGTAGGTATTACAGACTGGGTCAGGGAGAGGTTGAAAATGTCAATAAAGACACTTGCCAGCTGGTCAGCGCATGCTCTGAGTATGCGTCCTGGTAATCCGTCTGGCCTCACAGCCTTGTGAATGTTAACCTGTTTAAAGGTCTTAAATAGGCTACATAGAGCGAGATCACACAGTCGTCCGGAACAGCTGGTGCTCTCATGCATGGTTCAGTGTTGCTTGCCTCGAAGTGAGCATGGAGGTATTGAGCTCGTAAGGTAGGTTTGCGTCACTGGGCAGCTCAAGCCTGTGTTTCCCTTTGTAATCTGTGATAGTTTACAAGCCCTGACGCATCCGACGAGTGTCAGAGCCGGCGTAGTAGGATTCCATCTTAGTCCTGTATTGACGTTTTGCCTGTTTGATGGCTCGTTGGAGGTCGTAGCAGGATTTCTTATAAGCGTCCAGATTAGTATCCCACTACATGAAAGTGGCAGCTCTAGCCTTTAGCTCAGTGCGGATGTTGCCTGTAATCCATGGCTTCTGGTTGGGATATGTACGTTTGCTCAGTGTGAGGACATCATTGTCGATGCACTTATTAATGAAGCTGGTGACTGATGTGGTAAACGTATCCATATTATTGGGTGAATCCTGGAACATATTCCAGTCTGTGCTGGGGAAACAGTCCTGTAGTTTAGCATCTGCTTCATCTGTCCACTTCTGTATTGAGCGTGTCACTGGTACTTCCTGTTTGTGTTTTTGCTAGTAAGCAGGAATCAGGAGGGTAGTTATGGTCAGATTTGCCAAAGGGAGGGCGAGGGGGAGCCATGTATGCGTTTCTGTGTGTGGAGTAAAGGGGGTCTAGAGTTTTCTCGCCTGTAGTTGCACAGGTGACATTCTGGTAGAAATGAGGTAAAACCGATTTCAGTTTCCCTGCACTAAAATCACCGGCGACGAGAAGCACCACCTCTGGATGTGCATTTTCTTGTTTGCTTATGGCCCTATACAGCTCATTGAGTGGCGTCTTAGTGCCAACATGGGTTTGTGGTGGTAAATAGACAGCTATGAAGAATATAGATGAAAACTCTCTCTCAGTAAATAGTTTGTTCTGCAGCTTATCATGAGGTGTTCTAACTCAGGCAAGCAACAACTTGAGACTTCCTTAACATTAGAGATTGCGCACCAGCTGTTGTTAACAAAGAGACACACCCCTCCCCTCTTCGTCGTACCCCATGCTGCCGTCCAGTCTAGACGATGCATGGAAAAACCAGCTCAAACGGAGCTCGTCCAGTTTGTTCTCTAGTGACTGTACGTCAGGAGAGAGGCAGTTAGGACCAGGCCCTAAGGTCAGAATATTTCTGTAGAAACACCTCTGCCACACCTCTGCAACACCTCTGCAACACCTCTGCAACACCTCTGCCACACCTAGCATGCTTTTCTCATGCTTAAATTCAAGGTCAGAATACGTGTAGAGAGAAAAGTGCATTAATTAAAGGGAATTCCGTTCTATTTACACACGCTTTAGAGTTGCATTTGGTAAACATTTCTTGACCAGGTTTAACTTTAACTGTAAAATGTTTCCTTAGAAAACTAGAATCTTGGTTTGGTGAGGTAACTGCCAAAATAATGGAAACACTTGAGTAAATGAGGGATACAATGTGTATTGAAAGCAGGTACTTGAACACAGGTGTGGTTCTTGAGTTAATTAAGCAATTAACATCCCATCATGCTTAGGGTCATGTACAAAAATTCTGGGCAGCCCATTATTTTGTCTACCATGGCTATGCCCCCCCCCCCAGTCTTTTCTACCATAATTAACAAAACACCAAATTATGGAATTTCTGGTGTTGCATCCATCCAAAAGACTACAAAGACACTTGTAGAATCTATGCCAAGTTGATTGGCAGTTGTTCTAGCTCGTTGTGGTCCAACACCCTATTAAGACACTTTATGTTGGTGTTTTCTGTATTTTGGCAGTTACCTCTACATTATAATATGACCAATAGTGATTTTATCAAATCAAATTGTATCGGTTGCGTACATAATTTAGCAGTTGTTTTGGCGGGTGCTGCGAAATGCTTATGTTCCCAGTTCCTATCAATCATTGCAGTAAATGTCAACAAGCACACAATAATCCAAAATCAAAAAATTGGCCAAAATGTAGTACAGCAGTAGATATTGAAATAGTATGTAAACATTATAAAAGTGACCAGTGTTCAATGACTATGCACATAGTGCAACAGTACCTAGAGCTTACTACAAGCTCTATGCAGACACAATATTTGACTATTCATCTATTCATTAAAGTAGTCTATTTCATATTGATAAACACATATAATATCAGCGACTGTTCAAACAGTAAACAAAACAACAAGTATCCATCCAAAAATGTATTTAAAAAAAAATAATATTGTGCACGCCGAGGAACTTCAACCTTTTGATCCTCTCCACTGCGGACCCATCGATGTGGATGGGAGGCGTGCTCTCTCTCTGCCACAACCATGTTTCATGAGTGTAACTGAATGGTTTTACCTCTTTGTCTGAAACATCGACTTAAAAGCAAATGTCTTCCAAAGTTTGAATTTGATGTATTCAATCTTAAATTCATGATCTAAGATACAGTACAATGTCTCAATAGCTCAATGACTAAGCAACATTTACATGTCTTTGTACCTCTGCCACAATATCAAATGGGGTATGCATGCTCATAAGAGCATTAACAATATATACTGTAAACAGCATAGCTATTACAACATATTCTAAGTCATTGTCATGTATAAAAACTGTAACGGGGATGAATTCATGTCAGTCAAACATGGTCGCAAGCAAGAAACAACCAGCAGTTATAAGAAAGAAAAGTGGGTCATATAATCTGGACAAACAACTTTATTTCTGGTAATGCATCTATACACTGTACATTCAGTCACTGTGGTATATAAGCATAGCTATTTTCAAACATAATCTCATAAAGTCCTTTACTTTACAATATAGTCCGTGTCATGAGAGAGGGAGAGGGTGTCGATGGGGGGAGGTGGAAAAGGCGCGATAAAACAAGGGAAAGGAAGGAATAGATAAATAAGCCAAGCTTTTTTTTCATACTATATGCGTCATTAATAAACGAGAAAGCACACATTTTCCTCTTACATAAAAATATTTCTAGAATTGTAAAGTTGATATAGTATTAGCAGCAGCGTAGGGCTAAAAAGATACAAGGATGGGAAAAAAATCTACGAGGTGGCGGTAGTTCTTGTGTGACTCATTTTTACCATGGGTAAACTATTTGATATTGAATATATTGTTAAAAATATATATGAACTGGTGAAAAAAGTCATTCAATATAAAGACTCTACAGTAAAAAAAACAACAACATTCAAACAATGGGATAAAAACATATTTATGTAGGGTATATTCTCTAACGCACTGCAATAATGATTTTTTAAACATGTTCTCGGTTAAAACACAAACTCAAAAAAACAAGACAGCTATTGTGTCAGAAAAGATTTCTTTTTGAATAAGGATTAACCTTGTACATATATAATACAATATTGTAAATGAAAAATTATTTACATTTGTAAATTCTTCTTTTTTAATCTTCACACTGGCTAGTTTTGTCTATGAATATGTACTGTTATTGCTGCTTTATTGTCGTCCATTTAGGAAAATGGTTCCTGTTTAGAAAATGATAAATAATTTAACAATTTTTTTCTTTTACTTGGGAGCGAAGAGCCAATGTCGTCATTTTCTCCCTTTTTGTAGAAAACCATGAAAAGGAAACTACAAATATCAATTTGTTTGAGTGTAAAAACAACTATAAAATGTGCCAATTTAAGGTCTGTCAAAGTCACAAACTCAGTGTCAGTCTCTCAATAACATTGCCCTTTTCTAATGTTGGTTAAGACATGGGGCTTCAACATAATGCCCTCTTCACTAGTCAGAGATGTCCACCTTTGGATGGACAGACCAGATCATGTAAAAATGGTATAACATCTTTATCTACAACCAAGATTAACCTTATAATACCGCATAGCTATGGTACATACGTTTTCTGTTGATACCTATAATTGTTTTTGACATGCATATCTCTGAAAGAGCATTTCTGAATGAATTACAGATATTATTGTTTTTCTAGCAGTTATAAGTAATTAAATTGTATTTGTTGATAATGTAGAGTAAATGTAATTACTACCGTAAACTGCAATAGCTTCATCTTGTAACTTGAGCAAGGTAGTCAAGTCAGGCCTGTCGAGAGGGATAGTGCTGAGAGGAGGGAGAATGTTCTAGATACTCCCCTCGAGAGTGCAAAAAGAAAGTATCCCCTCCATTGACAGTGTCTGCACTGTGTGATGGGCTTGACATCTGCACTGTGTGACGGGAATGACATCCCATGGTGGAGTTGACTCTGAGCATGTCCCTATGGGCCAGCTACAATTACTTCATCGTCAGTGTTCCTGATCTGGAAACCATCTGCCCACTTTCAGGCACTTGAGGTTGTCCAGCATTGCATTTGAACTTCGGGTTGTGTTTTGGGGTGTACTTGTGAAGTAGTTCTTCTTCTGATCTATGTAATAAACAAAGTTTAGTTTCCTTTAAAAATGTGGGTTTTTTTCTTTAAAAAATACATGTTTGCTGTATATTGCATAACACAATAAAACCCTTACATGTACAGTATCAATGCCCAATAATGACTATATGTATGGCAAACCTTCTCAAATGTCATGCATATGAAAGAAAATATGAGTTTTCGATTGGAAAAACAGACAAGCAATAAAAATATCCCACATTAAAAACAACAACAAGAACATCAACAACCAAAGGAAAATGGCATAAACACAACGTACATTCGGATTGCATTGTACCCACTGTGTATTTGGAGCATTTTTAAATGTATTTTTTAATTAATCATGAATTTCTCCCAGGTAAATATGTGAGCAATGTGTCTTCGGACTCTAACAATCACTGCTTTTCCATGACTGGTCAAACAGCACTGTTTTACACCTTGGAACTTCGATGAATCATTGGCGTATTAATAAATACCAAAAATGTAGGAGAGTTGGGCACTCGAAGACATTCTGTGTTTTGCAATCCTACGTCCCACTATCTTTCTATTTTGAGGAGTGTCAATTGATTAAACAACCAAAATGGTATAATTAGTGCCAAAAAATGATTGAAATTACATTTTTTTTCAACAGCCCAAACAGTATCAGCAAGCAAGCCTGTACACCCTTTTTTTCTCTCTCATTTTATTTACAATATTTTGTCTTAAACACATGAATACATTGCATTTAAATGAGTTGCATATAATTAACAAAATGCTCACTTGGATTTATATTGTTCTTGTCATGGATATGTCCTCTCCAATGTAAGATTGAAGACAATAGTGGGAGTATAATGCATTATAACAGTATTTTGTTATGACAAAGTGCGATTTATAATTGTAACGTAAAAAAAACATATCTATATTTACATACCATAATTTAATTAAAAATAACATTTTGTGGTTCTGGCTAAAGGCGCCACTTCCAGCCCTAAAATCATAATATTCAAATGTTTTATTTTTTATCTTAATTTGAGCAAGTCATGTCAACTCTTGGTAATCAAATGAAAAGGAGGAAACACAGGCAAGCTAGTTTTAACCAACAGTCCCGGGGGAAACTGGCAAAGGTCTGGGCTTCAGATTGCACCCAGATACAAATTGATCACAAAGTTTATCTTTACAAGTTCTTTACAAGTTCCAAAGAGATAAAATATCTAGTCCAATGCAATCCTCCTCACCTCTCCCATAGTAAACGTTATGTATTTCTGGAATAGTAAAAAAAAAAAAAAGATGAAACTTTTCCTCAGTGGATCACAATGGCCTGCTCACTTGGATCACCACCGACGAACCATGGTGGTACTGGTGGTAGTTTGTCTTGCTTGTTGTCTGTTAATATATTTTGTAAATCTTTTTTTAAGCTCCGATAGAACAAAGAATCAAAGATTTTTTTTAAATATTTTTTTTTATATCACTATGCAGTCTCTTAAATAGCTTATAACGTCATAAAATTATTTAACTTCTTCACGGGAAACGGAGTAGAAGTCCTGCTGGGGCACGTGGGCAGAGTCCAGTCCTCCTGCTCGGCTCGTCTGCCGTTTTGAAAGCCCTCCATTTTGTTTCTAAACAGGCCAGTCTAATATCTTGTATTATTATCATTTTTTTTTTCATCATAGAAAAGTCTGTATCCAAAATGTTCACCAGTTTTTGTCTCAGAGAAAATACAGGCACAACCATATTTTGTGCTATATTTTTTTCTTCTTTTTCAGATTCAATTTTCAGTTTTTGGAGGAGAGGTGCGTTTCAGTGCTTGTCCTAGTAACACATACAGAGTTTGACTTGCTTTGTTTCTTGCGTCAAGGATGCACCCAAGCACTCATACATTTTTTTGTGAGGATGTATACGTGCACATATATCTGCATTTCTCTATTTTGTCTCTGTTATCTCAGTCTCTCTGGTTGGGTTGGGTGGGGAGGGTGTAGTTTTGTTTTGGGGTGCTGATGGTGGGGGATTGGAAGGGGGTTGATGGTGGAAGGGGCTAGTTGTTGGCGGGGGTATCCTTGGTTGGCTTGTTCTGCTCCTTGGGCCACAGCTGCTGCTGCTGCAGCTCCTTAACCACTCTCTCCAGGTGCTCCCTGGCCTCCCGTTCCAGCAATAGGTCTGCCCGGAGCTGCTCGCGGTCTGCCTCGGCATGCTGGAGCTTCATTTGCAAGTCCTCGATCTGAAACAAAAAAACACCATGAAGGGTTGAGCTTAGGAACCAGACAATACACCTGCTTAGTGTGTCTACTTTCAGCCTTTTCAGTTTTTTTTTGTTTACTATCTAATATCATCTCTTTAACTCTTAAATCAGACACACACACAGCCAGTGTGACAGCAAGACGCCATAGCCACATCCTTCCCCCGCCACTGCAAACCTCTAAGCCTCTCCACTTCCCGACCCAGACACACAACAGTGAACTAGCGACACAGACCTAACTTAGCTGTCTCTCCAAATACCACAAACACTATAAACATTCACTCAAGTAAAGGCTTTTAAGACAGGGCTAGAAAGCAAATTGCTCTTTTTAGAGAAACTAGGACTCAAGGCCAGTGTACTTCTATTTTGTTTTGCCTAATCTACATTTCCCATGATGCTTAAAAGGAACTACACGTCTCTTCCTGTTTCCTCTTTAGACTAGCACTTATCTTGGGTCTGTGCTCTTTGGGTTACACCCATTTGTTTTCGACCACGCAGAAGAAACTTTTTTTTTTCTTACCTCATTGACAATGAGCGCTTAACCTTGGTGTTAGACAGAAATGCTGCAATTACTTTGAGGGCTAGCCTCAGTTCGGAGTGTTTATGTAATCGGACTACAGACACTTTGACTATGGCCTCTTCTCTGTCTGGGTTTGAGTAGCCTATTGTGTGTGTGTGTGTCCTCACCTGTGCTGAGTACTTGGCGCGCAGGCGGCCCGCCTCGCAACCCTTGTCACACACTCGGAGCTGCCGGGCCTGCTCCAGCTCCCTCTTCAGACGCATGCGCGACTCATTAGCCTCCTTCATCTTCTTCTCGCTCTCGGCGCGCAGGCGCTCAATCTCCTTCCTCAGGTTCCGCTTGGCCTCCGTGGCCTCCCTGAGCTTCTCTTTCTTAGCCACCCGCAGGAACTCCAACTCCTATGGGACAAAGTTGACGTAAACATTAGGATGAGCTAACTAGCAGTAGCATTACTGAGTTACCATTGGCGTGTACAGGTTAGCAAAAGCTAATTAGCATTAGCCTACAGAGGAAGAGTTGGCATTAAATGTAGTCAGGGTTGCTAAACCAAACAACAAGCTACCTGAGGAAACCCTGTTCAACTTTGAATCCTCTGAAACTCATAGCGAACTCCTGGAAAATAGATAAAGAGATAGCGTAAAATTATTTTTTTTAAGTTATGAAAGCTCATCCAAACTAACAATGCAAGTTTAATGTAACATTAAGTCTGTTGAAAAAGTTCTACTGCACAATGTACTGTGTTAAAATACATACTGTTGAAGTCGGAAGTTTACATACACTTAGGTTGGTGTCATTAAAACATGTTTTTCAACCATTCCACACATTTCTTGTTAACAAATGATAGTTTTGTGGTCGGTTGATGTCGGTTAGGACATCTACTTTGTGCATGACACAAGTCATTTTTCCAACAATTGTTTACAGGCAGATTATTTCACTTATAATTCACTGTATCACAATTCCAGTGGATCAGAAGTTTACATACACTAAGTTGACTGTGCTTTTAAATAGCTTGGAAAATTCCAGAAATGATGTCATGGCTTTAGAAGCTTCTGATAGGCTAATTGATATCATTTGAATCAATTGGAGGTGTACCCGTGGATGTATTTCAAGGCCTACCTTCAAACTCAGTGTCTCTTTGCTTGACATCATGGGAAAATCTAAATAAATTAGCCAAGACCTCAGAAAAAAAATTGTAGACCTCCACAAGTCTGGTTCATCCTTGGGAGCAATTTCCAAACGCCTGAAGGTACCACGTTCATCTGTACAAACAATAGCACGCAAGTATAAACACCAAGGGACCACGCAGCCGTCATACCGCTCAGGAAGGAGACACGTTCTGTCTCCTAGAGATGAACGTACTTTGGTGCGAAAAGTGCAAATCAATCCCAGAACAACAGCAAAGGACCTTGTGAAGATGCTGGAGAAAACAGGTACAAAAGTATCTATATCCACAGTGAAACAAGCCATAAAAAAAGCCAGACTACGGTTTGCAACTGCACATGGGTACAAAGATTATACTTTTTGGAGAAATATCCTTTGGTCTGATGAAACAAATATTGAACTGTTTGGCAATTATGACCATCGTTATGTTTGGAGGAAAAAGGGGGACGCTTGCAAGCCGAAGAACACCATCCCAACCGTGAAGCACGGGGGTGGCAGCATCATGTTGTGGGGGTGCTTTGCTGCAGGAGGGGCTGGTGCACTTCACAAAATAGATGGCATCATGAGGATGGAAAATGATGTGCATATATTGAAGCAAGATCTCAAGACATCAGTCAGGAAGTTAAAGCTTGGTCGCAAATGGGTCTTCCAAATGGACAATGACCCCAAGCATACTTCCAAAGTAGTGGCAAAATGGCTCAAGGACAACAAAGTCAAGGTATTGGAGTGGCCATTACAAAGCCCTGACCTCAATCCTATAGAAAATCAAATCAAATCAAATCTGTATTTGTCACGTGCGCGGAATACAACAGATGTAGGCCTTACAGTGAAATGCTTACTTACAGGCTCTAACCAATAGTGCAAAAAAGGTCATAGGTGAACAATAGGTAGGTAAAGAAATAAAACAACAGTAAAAAGACAGGCTGTATGTATGTAGCGATTGAGGTAGTATGTACATGTAGATATGGTTAAAGTGACTATGCATATATGATGAACAGAGAGTAGCAGTAGCGTAAAGAAGGGTTGGCGGGTGGTGGGTGGCAGGACACAATGCAGATAGCCTGGTTAGCCAATGTGTGGGAGCACTGGTTGGTCGGCCCAATTGAGGTAGTATGTACATGAATGTATAGTTATAGTGACTATGCATATACTATAAACAGAGAGTAGCAGCAGCGTAAAAAGAGGGGTTGGGGGGGCACACAATGCAAATAGTGCGGGTAGCCATTTGATTACCTGTTCAGGAGTCTTATGGCTTGGGGGTACAAACAGTTGAGAAGCCTTTTTGTCCTAGACTTGGCACTCTGGTACCGCTTGCCATGCGGTAGTAGAGAGAACAGTCTATGACTGGGGTGGCTGTGGTCTTTGACAATTTTTAGGGCCTTCCTCTGACACCGCCTGGTGTAGAGGTCCTGGATGGCAGGCAGCTTAGCTCCAGTGATGTACTGGGCCATACGCACTACCCTCTGTAGTGCCTTGTGGTCAGAGGCCGAGCAATTGCAGTACCAGGCAGTGATGCAACCAGTCAGGATGCTCTCGATGTTGCAGCTGTAGAACCTTTGAGGATCTGAGGACCCATGACAAATCTTTTTAGTTTCCTGAGGGGGAATAGGCTTTGGACCATTCTAGTTTGTTGTTAATGTAGACACCAAGGAACTTGAAGCTCTCAGCCTGCTTTGAGGGTACTATGGTGTTGAACGCTGAGCTGTAGTCAATGAATAGCATTCTCACATAAGTGTTCCTTTTGTCCAGGTGGGAAAGGACAGTGTGGAGTGCAATAGAGATTGCATCATCTGTGGATCTGTTTGGGTGGTATGCAAATTGGAGTGGGTCTAGGGTTTCTGGGATAATGGTGTTGATGTGAGCCATTATCAACCTTTCAAAGCACTTCATGGCTATGGACGTGAGTGCTACGGGTCTGTAGTCATTTAGGCAGGTTACCTTAGTGTTCTTAGGCACAGGGACTATGGTGGTCTGCTTGAAACATGTTGGTATTACAGACTCAATCAGGGACATGTTGAAAATGTCAGTGAAGACACCTGCCAGTTGGTCAGCACATGTCCGGAGCACACATCCTGGTAATCCGTCTGGCCCTGCAGCCTTGTGTAAGTTGACCTGTTTAAAGCTCTTACTCACGTCGGCTACGAAGAGCATGATCACACAGTCGTCCGGAACAGCTGATGCTCTCATGCATGCCTCAGTGTTGCTTGCCTCGAAGCGAGCATAGAAGTGATTTAGCTCGTCTGGTAGGCTRGTGTCACTGGGCAGCTCGCGGGTGTGCTTCCCTTTGTAGTCTGTAATAGTTTGCAAGCCCTGCCACATAAGACGAGCGTCGGAGCCGGTATAGTATGATTCAATCTTAGCCCTGTATTGATGCTTTGCCTGTTTGATGATTCATCGCAGGGCATAGCAGGATTTCTTGTAAGCTTCCAGGTTAGAGTCCAGCACCTTGAAAGCGGCAGCTCTACCCTTTAGCTCAGTGCGAATGTTGCCTTTAATCCATGGCTTCTGGTTGGGGTATGTAGGTACAGTCACTGTGCGGACGACGTCCTCGATGCACTTATTGATAAAGCCAGTGACTGATGTGGTGTACTCCTCAATGCCATCGGAAGAATCCCGGAACATGTTTCAGTCTGTGATAGCAAAACTGCTTCATTTGACCACTTTTTTATAGACTGAGTCCTGGTGCTTACTGCTTTAATTTTTGCTTGTGAGCAGGATCAGGAGGATAGAGTTGTGGTCAGATTTACCAAATGGAGGGCGAGGGAGAGCTTTGTACTTCTCTGTGTTGGAGTTACAGGTGATCTTGAATTTGTTTCCCTCTGGTTGTCATTTAACATGTTGATGAAATTTGGTAGAACTGATTTAAGTTTCCTGCATTAACGTCTCCGGCCACTAGAGCGCCGCCTATGGTGAGTGTTCTGTTTGCTTATTTCTATACAGCTGACTGGAGTGTGGTTGAGTGCCGCATCTTCTGTGGTGGTAAATAAACAGCCACAAAAAGTATACTGAAAAACTCTCTGGCAAGTAGTGTGGCTGAATTTATCACAATATACTCTACTCAGGCGAGCAAAATCTATTGATTCCTTAGATTTCGTGACCGCGTTGTGTAAAATATGCACAGACCGCCTGTGCTGTTCGTTTGTGGGAAGACTGAAAAGCGTGTGCGAGAAGGAGCCTACAACTGACTCGGTTACACCAGCTCTGTCAGGGGAATGGGCAAAATTTCACCAACCTATGTGGACTTGTGGAAGGCTCCCGAAACGTTTGACCAAGTTAAACAATTTAAAGGCAATGTTACCAAAATACTAATTGAGTGTATGTAAAGTTCTGATGAAAGAAAAAAGCTGAAATAAATCATTCTCTTCTATTATTCTGACATTTCACATTCTTAAAAAAAGTGGTAATCCTAACTGACTAAAAAGGGATTTTTTACTTGGATAAACGTCAGGAATTGTGAAAAACTGAGTTGAAATGTATTTGGCCAAGGTGTATAGTAAACGTTCGACTTCAACTGTAATTGAACAAGTCAGTGGGTTTCAGTCAAGGGATGAAGCTAATCAACGTGTAGGCTAGCTACTGATACATTCATGGAGGTCACAAATAGAGCTTTCCTCCGTATACTGTACATGTACTAGAATTCCTATTTCAATACGCACAGACCACAGTGTTTACTATAGGGATGGTTGAGGTCTCTGAGTGAAGGGTTAAGGATATGAGAGGGCAAAACATGGTGAGGTTTCTCTTCCTTTTGAAACTGAGAGACTAAGAGATTCCTCTCTCTTTGTGTGTGTAGACACCCTTCTCATGGGAACCTACTGACAGCAAGCATGTCTGTGTCAAGCTTTGTTAGCTGTTTGTTAAAAGTATGATAAAAAAAGACAGAAACAAATATCCCGTTCTACTTGCTCAATTTAAAAAATGTCTAATTTGGTATTAAGTGGAACTTTTGAATAATGTTCCATCTCGGAGGATGGCACGTTGTGTACCTCACACACCACACACACACACACACACACAACACACACACGACACACACACAAACACAAACAGCACACACACAACACACCACACACTACACACACACCACAGCACCACACACCCACAGACAGTTGTCGTTGGTTTAAGAAATAGTTTCTTTCCAATACCAAAATATAAAAAGAAGTCTGCTCCGACTGCTTTTGCAGCAACATCCATTTAAAATGTTTTTGCCAAGTCATGGTGTAAGCCGCCAGTCATCTGAGTTCTTAACATTTTGCCCTCTGTCTGGCACTTAAGAGTTTGAGGAAACTAAGACAAACTGGCATAAGAATAGGGCTAAAACCTAGACATTAGCCCTGGGAGTTGTCAGATCTTAGCCAAGGTTCCCCATCACACAGGGATAGTTCATCAACCTGTCTCTGCAATTCTATATATTTTATAAATATTTATGGACATTTGATTAAATATACACTGGGTGTACAAAACATCAGGAACACCTGCTCTTTCCATGACATAGACTGGCCAGGTGAATCCAGGTGAAAGCTATGATCTCACTTGTTAAATCCACTTCAAACAGTGTAGATGAAGGGGAGGAGGCAGGTTAAAGGAGGAATTTTAAGTAATTTAACAATTGAGACATGGATTGTGTATGTGTGACATTCAGAGGGTGAATGGTCAAGACAAAAGATTTAAGTGCCTTTGAACGGGGTATGGTAGTAGGTGACAGGTGCACAGATTTGAGTGTGTCAAGAACTGCAATGTTGCTGGGTTTATCATTAATGGTCCACCACCCAAAGGACATCCAGCCGACTTGACACAACTGTGGGAAGCATTGGAGTCAACACGGGCCAGCATCCCTGTGGAATGCTTTCGACACCTTGTAGTCCAAGCCCCGACGAATTGAGGCTGTTCTGAGGTCAAACTCAATATTAGGAACTCAATATTAGGAAGGCTTTCCTAATGTTTAGTATACTCAGGGTACATGAATTGGGATATAGGATAGTTGATTGATGGGTCTCTGTACCTGTTGGAGGCTGCGTTTGGCCTGCAGGGCTGAGCCAAGCTTTTCCTCCTGCTTCACCCTCATCTTGACGATCTCATGCAGGAACTTCTCCTTAGACTCCTTGGAGTCCAGCCCGCTGTCCAGTGTGTGCCTCAGGGTCTCCAGCTCCGACTCAAGACCCCCGGCCCCGGGGACATCAGGGGCCAACACCACTGCCACTGCTGCTGCTGCTACCCCAGTGAGAGGGCCACCCTCTGGGGTCAATACAGCCGACGTCAGTGTACACACTGGGCCCTGTGCGCCAGGCGAGCTCAGGTCCTTAGCCGAGCTGGAGGAGGTGAAGGATGGGGAGGAGAGGGAGGAAAGGGACGAAGTGACTGGGGAAAGAGAGGATAGAGAGAGAGTAATGTTAAGTTTTGAGTCAGAGAAAGAGGTTTCCGGCCGTTGACAACCTTAATCTTTCACGTCAAACATGACATGTTTCTGGGATACTCACATTCCTCTCGGCTCTCCACCTCAATCTCAACTTCTGAGTCCTCCTGGAGTGGGGGCTTGCTGGCTGCTGCTGATGGGGGGCAGAGGGGCTCGGGGCCTGGGTGCGGGAGCTCCACGGTGGCCATCCTCTTCCGGGGCCTGGGGATGGCCCCTTCTCCTGGGGCCTCCCTGGCGCTGGGGTGGAAGGTGCTGGGCACGGACGGGGACAGTGGCCCCGCCTTTGCCAGGGGGAGGGGCGTGAGGGCAACGTTTGGGGCCACGGCACTCTCCATCGTCTTGAAGTTGTAGAAGCTAAGAGGGAGAGAAAGAAAGAGAGAGGAGGATGTGAGAGGTGGTTGGTTTTTCGGTGTCTTTGGTTGGAAGGGAAAGAGGGAAAGAATCTCGAATGTTGCGGATGCTTTGACAATGAGCTAACAATGAGCATGCGTGACACTTTATTTCACAATCCAAAATGGGTTCAACAGCCACACGTAATAGTCTGTTAGATATTCACTCCTACTAAGTGAAAAATTGAATAGATTAAGTGTGTGTGCCTGTGCACATGTGTGAATGTAATGTGTGTATTATGTGCTTATGTGATTCACTCCGAGTGGGTGCACACGGTTGAGTGTGTGTGAGTGGTGCCGTGTGGGAGGCGGCGGTACAGTCAGCTCTACCCCCTGACCTCAGCCCACCCAGACAAGCCGGTGGGCCCTCCTGATCGTGAGGCATGCCGGGAGGGAGCAACTCCATGACATAGGAATGAGCACAAAATTCCCATCCAAAATGGCTGCCGTGGTTGTGCTCTCAAAACAACCAAACTGTTGCTGCTTTTAAACAGTGGGGGGTTTTCATTGTTTTAGAGCAGGGGTGTTGAACTCATTTTGTCCCGGGGGGAGCATTCGGTCTTCACCAAAGTCCGGAGGGACTCTCTGAAAAGTGGTTATATTTCCTTGACGTCGAAACTTGCAAAAAAATAGTCTCTCTATCCATGTGTTTTATTTATTTTTTTTGCTCCCTGACTGTCAATAAATAAACTGTATGAATGTAGGTCCATTGACTGTGCACAGTGATTATTATCGAGCTGGACAGTGCTGGAGCTGGACAGTGTGAATATTGGTCCATAATCATTTCTTCACAGTTTCGATTTGGTTGTAGTGATTTTAAAGTATATTGAGTCATTTTAAAGTATTTTTACTCTAACCACCCACGGGCTGGATTGGACACCCTCGCGATGTTTGATACCCCTGTTTTAGAGGCTTGGATGATTGATGTGTGTTTAAAGCATGGACTTGGTGTACTATGTCGACATGCGTGTTTCTTCAGGGTAGTGTGCTGTTGTTTGTTGTTGTGCGTATGTTGAGCTCACCTGTCTCTCAGTGTAGCCAGAGGGCGGTTGGGCGTCTCTTTGTCCCCGGCCGAGAGGTTAGGGGACCAGGGCCTGAAAGCTGACGGTCTCTGTCTGGGCTGGATGCAGTTGAGCCCCGTATTGTCTGAAGCCGAGAGGGATCTTAACCAATCGGGTTGCTTCTCTTTCTCAGCGGACAGGGGCAGCGATGGGAAGTCTTCATGTTTAGACTTCTTGGCTGGGATGGGATCTGATGCCTGGAGAGAGAAAAGAAGGGAGAGAAGAGAAAATGGCATGTAAGACAAATTGTAGGGCAATTTTAGAAGCACAAGGTCAAATCTATGTTCTATTCAGAGACCGGACGTTTTCTTTGTCCAGCGGATGGCAATTTGAGCCGCACGGCCCGCTTGGCATCCTCAATACCAGTCTCTAATGCCAGTGAACTGAAAATGCATCCAGAGGTGTAAGATGGCTCTAGCCTGTGTGTGTGTGCGTGAGAGATCCCAGTATAAATAGAGCCCAAATCAACGATTAACTCCTCGAGACAGGTGTCACAGAAAAGGCGTCTGACAACTCGGATTGTAAGTGTGTGTAATTTTAGGAGCGGTGTTGACTGTGTGTGTGTGTGTGTGTATTTGCTATAGTTGGGAGTGCGTGAGGGTTATTATAGTGTTAGACAACACAAGACGGAAGCCTCAACTCTCACACTCGAGCTTGCAAGCCCTTCTTAACCAGCTGGTATATTGACATATGACACACGTATAAGTTATATAGAGACTGTTTGACTGAGGTTGAGCTTGTTTTGGTCAAACAACTATCAACAGTGACAGCTTTTGAGCAGTGTTGCAATAATGTTGACACTAGGATAGGCTATATTGCTTCAAACACTTAGAGTACACACACACGCGCTCACACTCACACACAGTCTGCACACGCCAGTACTCCAGACAATTGTACTACAGTGTATTTCAGCAGAGGTGAGACGTCTCTCTCTCTCTCTCTCTCTCTCTCTCTCTCTCTCTCTCTCTCTCTCTCTCTCTCTCTCTC